>NC_068954.1:2929406-3211109 GCF_026419915.1 Harpia harpyja | reverse complement strand
AAAGAAAAGAAAAGGAAAAAAAGAAAAGGAAAGGAAAGGAAAAAAGGGGAAAAAAAGAAAAGAAAAGGAAAAAAAAGAAAAGGCAGGGTCCTTGTGCACCTTCCTCCCTACCTAAGCTCCGCTGACCCACGGTGCTGCTGTCCCTGCTTGTCCTGCTGAGCAAAACTTCCAGAAGAAGATGGTGCCCCGACCTCCAAGAAACCCCACATAAAAGGTTGGGCAGAAATACAAGCAATAAACTGTAATTGGGTATGCAAATTCAGCTTGATGTTAGATATGTAAATTCAATTTGCCAGAGCTTGCTCCTGGTGGAGAAAGTAAGGACAGCCGTTGCTCCAAGTCTGGACCTTTGGGGTTTACATTGCAGGGTAGGTATTTTTTCCTGTTGCTCTGTTTGTCTGGATTTCAGAGCCCCCTGCTTGCTCCCTGAGTCCCAGAAAAGCCCCAGTAAAATTTAATTTTGTAAACCCCACTGCAGGAAGACAGGCTTGCTTATCCCTGTTACACATAATGGAAACTGGAACATGGGGACGTCAGGGTCCTGTTGCAGGACATAACAACTGGGTGCAGACTATGGGCTGGCACGTGTTGAGTTTGCACATTGCCTTTCTGCTTCACTAGATTTAGGTGTTACTAATTTTCCCAAAAAACAAAACCAGCTTCCCAGTGCCATGCTGGAGGTCAGGTAAAGCAAAGATCTTCTGTGTTCAATGTTTTAAACCTTTAGATAAATCACCAAACATCCATGTGCTGTATCACTTAATGGTCCTTCTGTCTTCACAGTGGTCTTATGTGGTGTACCATCACCAGCATGAGCAGAGCTAGTCTGGATTAACCCCAGTGTAAGTGAGGCAGGTTGAGATGTCCAACAAGGTTTCACATTTATCACAGTCCAGCTCTCCCTTCACACCCTGCCCCAGACACTCTTGCTTTCTCATGTAGTCCCAAAGCAGTAGAGGGGCTGGTGGTCTGGACTGGCTTTGGCTTATTGTGCCCATAGAGTTTGTTTGCTTCAGCTGTCAGGGAGAGTAAAAGCAGTCAGAGATTTCCTTCCTCCCTCAAGAAAAGAAGCACAACAATAGCCAGAGACCAGGTGAAACTGCAGCCTACATTGCCTGAAAGCTGCAAAAACCTCGGTGCTGGACGGACACCCCTCTTGACACATCTGCTTGCACTGGCCTGATGACAGGCAGTGCAATATGCCACACCAGGCTCCACCACATCCTTAGGCAATGCCCCACAAAAACCACCTCCCATGTGGGGAAGAAAGTGCCTGCTCCCATGCAGGGCGTCACATCTTTGGACACATTCAGCTGGCCACCTGCATCCTGGGCTCCGGGATGCAATCATTTCCCAAGAGACAGTTGGGATGAGGTGACCCACATGGGACAGGGAGAGAACTTAATAGCCTGGAGATGGCCAAAAGAGGCCGTTTGGCCTTGTGAGATTGCCTCCTGGCTAACATCATCGTTGTTTAGTGACAGAATGCAGCTACAAGGGGTACAATGCAAGTCTGTGATTCCTACAACCCTCTCTGGGATCTGGTTCAGGTTGAATCAGCAGATGTCTTTGCTCCTCCTTCGCCACTGCAGCTATCTTTTAAAACTGTATTAGAAATACATCGATCTCTTACCCTTTTATCCTTGCAAATAGTCATTTATACGAAGCAGAACAGCTCCCATAGAGACTCCTACTACCAAACAGCCCATACAGTAGTGCTCTGGATCATAACTGGGGTGGACGGTGATGTTCTTCTCACCAGACTGCAGTAGGTGAAAAAAAGGGTTAGGAAGGCTTGAATCCTGCTTCGCAGCATTGTGCCTGGCTAATTCGGGGTGATTTTTTTAAATGTAAAAGCCTTAGTTTAACCACAAAGCACAACAGGAAAAATTCTCAGCCTTTCCAACATGCTTCCAAGGTGGGACGCCCCTTTTCCACCCGTTTCTAATTGGGATTTCTCCTGCTGAAATCATCAGAGGCTCATTATGCAGCAAAGCAGAAACCGATTTACCTTTATTAAAGAACAGTTCTGTGGTTCTCTGCGAGATCACAGTGGGATGGTATCATTCCCTTTTCTTTTTTGTATAGTTAGTCTGTAATTGTGCAGTGATTGCTTTGAAATCCTGGCAGCCGAGCAGGAACGTAGGTGGTATTGAAAAGTTTGTGATGCATCCCCTTCCCGTAACGGCAGGCAGCGAGTCGGTCAAAGCCCTTTTCAACAGTGACTCAGTGTGCTTCTAAACACAGTGGGAAAAACAGAACACCAAACCGTACTTTTTAAGCTCATTTGAGGATTTGAATAATGGCTTCATGACTTGAGTGAGCCTGCCAAGCTGGTAGGAGGATGTTTGGGATGGCTGGAGAGCGGGAATCATTGGCAGAAGGGCTGGGAAAGAAGCAGGGTTTGGAGGAGGGAGCGATGCACAAGCTATAGCTCTGTACTGGTAAATCAAACAGGGTTGAGTGGGTTCAGGAACTCGCTCACCTACATGGTTCATAGCTAGCCTTGGCCCTGCTTTAGCCCAAACTAAGAAGCATCAACCCAAACACTTCCCAGCTTAGCACAGGCCAGGGACAATTGCCAGGAGGCAGTTTGGATCAGCCACCCTGATTAGGAGGCTGAGAGTTTAACCATATGGATCAGGCAGGACCCTGCCAGTTGGTTTTGGGGCTGGAGAAGAGGCCTTGGTGCTGTTTAGGTTATCAGAAAGGAAGCCACAACTTCTGTATGCTGGTTACAAGGGAAATATAACAGAGTCACCTGGAGCTTATGCAAGGACCAACCTGCAATAGTGGTTTTACATGTGTCCTTGGAGATATGTGAGTTTGGATCCAGTGTAAAGGCAAAAACCTCATAGGTCAAGATAAAGACAGTTTAATAAATGAGGCAAAGCTGTATGTGCAAGCGAAGAATGCATTCACTACTTCCCATCGGCAGGCAGTTGTTCAGCCATTTCCAGGAAAGCAGGGCTTCACCGTGCTTAACAATACTTGAGCAGGCAAATGCCATAACCCCAAATATCCCCCCTTTCTCCTTCTTTCCTCAAGATTTTATTGCTGAGCTTGATGTCATATGGTCTGGAATATCCCTTGGGTTAGCTGGGGTCAGCTGTCCCAGCCGTGTCCCCTCCCAACTTCTTGTGCACCCCCAGCCTGCTCGTGGTGGGGTGGGGTGAGAAGCAGAGAAAGCCTCGTGCGAGCACTGCCCAGCAATAGCTGAAACACCGGTGCGTTATCGACACTGCTTGGGTCACAAATCTAAGACATAGCACCATATGGGCTGGCACAAAGAAAGCTAACTCCATCCCAGCCAGACCCCGTACGCAGTGCATTGAAGGTCCTTCCCAAGATCTGGCTCCTCCTGATACTGGATGAACGGCCAACAAAGAACAGTAAAAGATCATACCCTGCGATCTGGCAGTGTGTGGAGGATTTTGGAGAGAATTATAGTCCCCTGAAGGACGTGGTGTGCCAGGTTCCTCCGGGAAACAGGTTCAAACATGGGGCATCGGAGGCATTTGCAAGTGGCAGCGTACCCTGAACCCCTACCCCAGGCACCTTGGATGTGATAACATGCATTTGCCGGGAGGCTTCCCTTCTGCACGAATGGCTTCTTTCTGATATTACCAGTCGTGCAAACAGAGCGACAGCTGCTCACTCATCTGCAAAATAACTCTCTTGTCACAAGGCACCCAGCAATTGGGCCCGCCTTGAATAAACACTTTGTGATTCTTCATGCTCCTCTACACATCCAGCTCCAGCTACCCACTCCACCTACTCGGCGCTTGCTGTGAGCGTGGCTGGGGCAGTGACACTCAGACAGCTGGAGGTTTCTCAACACCTCCCCAGTGCCCCCGTGTTCCTGCATCACTCCTGGGTCCCCTCCCATCCTAACAAAGCCCTCCGTTCTGTATAGCATCACTTTTATCCTTGAGTCTCTGGCCAAAAGTTGCAGAACAGGACAAATTATTAGTGCAGCTTGAAATAAAGGAATATGTAGACCACTGGCCCAGCACGCTGTGTTTCAGGGGTTATTTGTAAACTGATGTTCATAGTTGACAGATCACTGCCTATTGTTCCCTTGGCCCTTTCCCTTGATTCTGTTCAGACCAAGGTTGCTCCCAAAATTTTTGCTTGAGATGACCCTCTTCAGTGGAAACGCTCACTTTCCTATATTTTACCCCAATTCTTATGCATTCCAGACTGAAGCAATGCTTTTCACACTGGTGGTGGGAAAATTCCTTCCCATGTATGTCCAAGGCACAAGTCCATTCAAATTATCTCCCATTGTGACCAAAGGAAAGAGGACAAAGAGCAAAGCTTTCTTCTCCCAGTAGCTCTCCAAAGGAATTTCAGATGGCTCACAACTGATTGTCTCAATTTTCAAGAGTTACTCCTCTTCATATGCAACCCTACAGAGCTCCTCCAGGATCTCAGAGGGTTGCTGCAGAGCTGAATTTATGCTCCTTGTCTGCATTCAGTGCCTAAGCCACCATATCATCCTTCCCCCCTGCCATTTCCCTAATTTGGAGATACACGGATTAGCTCTGGAGTTGCTTACGTTGTGGTTAATATCTGCAGAGTTAGTGCTAAGACATAAAAATTCAAAAGCCTTGAGGAAGAAGAACTTTTACTTTCCAGCAGTGTCTTGAAGCCCACCCTTCCCAGGAGAGAAGCCAAATGCAGTGTTGTCCTCTGTAGCCACATGCTAAATCATTTAGTGGTCTGGGTGGTGGGAACAAAAAGTGAACTGCATATTAAAGAGCCCTTGAAGCGGTGAGTCATGATGAGACATGGAGAAAGCAACCGGTTGTGAATACAGAAATCATTAGCAAGCACAAGGCACCTCTCAGAAAAGGACGTGGGAGGCAGGTACTTTGAACACAGATACTTGGAAATGCCCAGTCAGAGGATGTTTCGTGATGCCACAGGATGTTTTAAGCTCAGTTGCTGCCAGCTGTTCCATTTTGCAAGCCCTAATAACCACCAGGAGCTGTGCACACCAACGTTGGCACAGCAAAGAAGTATGATCTGCCCAGAGACGGCCAAGCTGGTGCTCTTGAAGTACATGGGCAGTTCAAGCATGACTTAGAAAAGCCACTCATGATCAGCAGTGTGGGCTGTCACAGGACTGCCAGAGAAGCCAAAACCAGAGGGATTTCCCTGGCAATGAAATGCTCAAAGACTAAAAATGGCAACTGAGCAAAATCCTTCAAGCACAATAGGTGTTTTTTCAAGGTCAGCAAGCACAACTGCTATGCAAAGGTTGGGCACTGCTCAGCACACATCCAGCACGCTTGAGCGTTCCCACACTGCAGGGAAAAGCGTGGTTGTATTTCTGGAGTAGATTTAGGGATGTCAATGGCTTGGTTAGGCACGGCAAGGGCTGCCAACCTCCGTCTTGTATTCATCCCAAAGCCAAGCTCTCCTTCAGACCATAATCCACCTACTTGAAGCATCTCTTCAGCCTCACACCAGAAGAGTTCAGCAGTTCTTGAACAAATCAAGTAGTTCGATACTGTTAGTAGTGTTTTCTGTCCCAGAGCTATCTTCACTTTAGTTAACAGCAGTGATTAATCACTATCACAATTGATGCATCCCAGGAGACATCCCTGGCTTTTAGTTATTGTCATGCTTACAGAAGGGTAAACTAAGTCCTTAGCCTGAAAAATGGCTTGTCCAGAAAGCCACTTGGGAAGTCACTGGGAAACGTGGGAATGGGTGCAGATCCACTGCAGCCTTCGGTCTCCAGTTCTAATCTACTTTACCAGCAACAAAAGACACAATTAAAGACCCGAGCAATGATTTTTACCATATCTACAGGTGCTTTTTCACTCATCGCCTGGTAGGTGCACAGAAACACGGGAGAGAAATAAGCCCTCTGCCATTTTGCTTGCATTGAAGCTAGACAGCTAAAGACACATACGCAAAGTCAAAACACTTCATGCAGTGCATATGAACCAACGAATGGATGCCAACAGTTGTGGTCACATCCGTGTGGCCATCTGTATTCTCCCCAGAGGGACAGAGGTGCCCGTGATGCTGAAGGGAGCAGGACAAGACAAGCCTATGTTTTTCATTGTGTCTTATCCCTGTCAGGAAGCACAGGCTGGAAAAGGAGAAAATGGGAAATCTCTGTCCCTCTAAAAGGCTCGTGCTGGCAACTGTTTTGTCCTCAGATCACCCGTGTCACATCTACTGAGAAGGAGCTGGGCGAGAGAAGTCTGGGATTATCACCCTGAATAAAGATTGGATTTCTACAGCGGTAGTTATGACCTTGGACTGATGCTCTTCCAACCCTCCTTCTCTGAGGTGGAGCCACACGACTGTCTGTCTGTCTTGGAGCCCTCCCCACTTCTCATCTGCAACCAGCTTTTGCTGCCAAAGTTGCACAAACACCATCATCTTCAAATCTTCCATCTCTGCTCAAACTTGTGTGCAAACAGCCAGCTGGGATGTGGCAGGCAGGGAAACGCACATACATATACAGAGCCCTTAATTTCTGCAGAACTAAGCCAAAATTGTTTTGGTATATTGGCTTTTAAATTGCTACCTTCAGTGCTCACGGGAGGTGCTTTTCTTCTTAGCTCCTTAGCAAAATGTGCAAGCAAGGCCTGACTACCTCTTCTCTGTCTCCTTGAGTACCCATATCCTCATATTTTTGTACCCTGAATCCCCTTACGGATGTTTCCCCAGGTCTTTAGGCATTTTTATAGCCGCCTTCTCTTCTGGTATTTGCTGCTAAAGGTGTAGTGCTGAGAACAAAATCGGTATTTTGGGGCACTGCTTTGCATTACCACGCTCCATGCAGCAGCCTTTTGGTTTATGTTGGCCATTTGTTGCTCATTGAGCAAAGGATATTGAAAGAAACGTATTTCTTTTGCCCAGACCGCTTGATGGTCTCTCCATTGGGCTGACTGCACATGAAGAAGGGGTATCTGGAAAGAGGGAAGGAGCAATAAGAAATGAGCTGCAAATTAAGACAGAAAATTAACATCCCGAACTATAGCCTGAAGCATAAAAGTTGAGGTAGTTCAATTTGGAAACTTTTCACTTAGATGATCTAAGTGAATATGGAATACAATAATGTAAGAAACATAGTAAACCAATGTTGTAAAGCTTAAAAAATTAATGGGTCACACTGAAATGTTAATGACAAAACCGATATATTGCATTTTGATTTTGTGTGACTCCAGCACATTCCCATTAAATCCATAATCAAAAGTGATGTGCTCTCTCAAAACACAAATACCTTTGAAACAAAATACAGCATCAACCTGTTTTCATCAGACCTACTTACAGCACAGAAATATTAAACAAACATTTCCTTTCTTGCCCTAAATAATGAACATACATAATGAGTGTATGTAGTAGCAAAGATTCATTCACTTTAATGAATTTTATGATGTTTCAAATAAGGAGGAAAAAGTCTCTTCCCTGTCTATTACTTTGCAGCTACATAGCTGGTCTTAATTTGCAGAACTGATGCTTCCATAGAGCAAAGTGAACCACTTTCATTATCTCAATTTACAAGTAGGGAAACTGAGGCATGAAGCACAAACTTTCTTTTCCCAAGGCCATTGAGTAAATGAGCAGCAGGATGGATCAAAACCTATAGCAGCAGTGCCCTGCTGTAACCAGTGAGTAGCATCACCTTCGTTTAACACAGACCCTTAACAGTATGCAAATGCTACTGATGGAAAAGACCTACTGAGTCCTTTTGCAGTTCCCTGTAAGTGCAGGCTTTTTCCATGCCATGTGCTGTAGACAAAAGTGCTTTATACAATCCCTACATTAAAATAATTCAAGCAGGAGGACATCTCTCATTTCCTTTGGGGGAAACAATTCTGTAGCTGAATAGATTGCAGCATTAGGAAATATTTCCTGATGTCCAGCCCCTGCCACAGCTTCTAGAATCTGTTGATATATTATTAATAGAAAGGAAAATAAATATAGGTATTAATGCCAGCAGACACTGTCTACTACTGATAGCTGCTAAAGTAATATATTCCCCTTGTTTTTAGCTTTTATTAGTCTTTTTGCAAAGGGTTACAAGACCCTTATGCATCCATTAGCCAGTCAGCCATGTGAAATTAATGTGGAGCAATTTTCATAAGCATTACTCAGAACTAATAATAATTAAGCATTATTTTCTGCTCAGATAACACAGAAAATAAAGTCTGACTTTTATGCCAAGATGGGTTTGCATTAGCTTAAGGTAGATGAATTAATTCTCATTTACAAGGCTTCTCCACCAGCTAGCCAGAAAATATCAAGGTAATTAAAACCAATTTGTGAGGTTCTGTCCCATTGCACATTCACTGAGTTTTATCATTGCTGCAAATTACAGGTGCTTTTATGCCATTGCAAAGGTGGGACATGAAGGAGACCTTGCTGCTTGCCTCCTTCCCCATCACTTCCAAGAAAAGCAACCTCCTTGTGAAGACAAGTACGCATTTTGCAATGCACTTTGTTGCCGGCGAAGCAACGAAGGACCACGCATTGCATGAAGGACCAGCTCAGTCCCAGCTCAGGCTGGGATGTGGACCCCCCAGCAACGCATATAAAAGACCTCTAACACAGAAAAAAATAATGCTATTTCCTTTTGATTTACTATTTACTTGCAAAGGATTAATGTTGGCTAATTACAAAGCCAAGGGGTTTCTGTAGACAGCATTTTATGGATAGCTCAGCCAGATTTTTCTCTATTGCCTTTAACAACCAAAACCCAGCATTTGCAAGCCAGGTAAATAAGACTGATTAGTTATATGATGCTACACCTTCCAACACTGCCCAAAAGATTTCTTGCCCTTTTTGTAGCTTAAGGATATACTGAATATGACATGTAGTCATGTCCCAGCAGCTGCTTTGGTCCTTGAAGATGCCTTTAGCTTGGGCCAGCTGCAAGATAGAAGATACGTTAGTCCAGCTAATAATTAGCTGTAAGATACATTAACCCAGAGCTATCCTACCAACAGCTAAGTTAATATGCAACTAAGCTAAGACCTTTCTTAGGGTTTCAGTTTTCCAAGGGGAGCAGTTGCTTCAGCTGTCATATCTTGACTTTGCATGTGAGCTTAGCAAAAAACTGGGCCTGATGTGACCCACCAGTGTGGAAAATCTGTTTTTTTCAGAGGATTATGGCCTCTCTTGTCAGTGTCCTGGGCTCTCTCATTCATCTCTCTGTCCTCTGCATCGCTTCCTTGCCTCACTGTGCCATCTCATTTTGGCATCTGTGTCCACATCAGTGAGATGGAGCAGGTTGACCTGAGACATGATTATATGGGTCAGCAGCAAAAGAAGAATGAGACAATAGTTCTTTTATTATGTTTTGAAAAATCTTCTCTAGAGTAATCTAATTGCTGTTAAAGAGATAAATAAAAGGAGGCGACACTCAAGAAACACCAGCTGTGTCTCAGCCCTGGAAAGAACCACCTCGCCATTTGCGTGGTTATCCACGCCTTCAATGAAGAAAGGTTTCCCCCTTATGGCTGTTTCAGTCTCGATCCAGCCACGGTAGCTGTAAACAGATATTAAGATCTCATGGTTTGGCTTTTCTGCACAATCTTCTCCCCAGCTGACGATGCCAACCTGAAACCACTTCATGGTGTTCCAGTAGCTGCAAACCAGAGGTCCCCCGCTGTCCACCTATGGCATAAGGAGGAGGTTATAGCAGGATCAAACCTCTCATAGCAGCTGAGAGGTGCCCACAGGCTCATTGGGACAATCAAACTCTATCCCAAGTTTGTGAGGATTTGGGGGAACAAGGAAATTTCTGGACTCAAACTTTCACAGCTCAGCCCTGAGATCCCTGCAGAATAAATAGACACAGAAGGTAAGAGGAGGAGATCAGTCTCAAGCTCTGGCCCAGTGCAATATCCTATCTTTCTCAGCCTTTTCCACATGCTCCCATGGCCCCAGAAGGACACCTGAATCCTGTCACCAAGAGACAACATCCAAGAGCGAAAAAGAACATTTGCTGTGACCGTTCATGCAGTCCTTGACCTCTCTGCAAAACTGGTGCATGGAGGTGCTGCGTACCTGCCACTGTTGATTTTGGGTGCTAGCATCCAGAGACTGGACAAGAGAAGAACGCTAATCCTGACAAATCCTTCTTGCGACCACAGTAATTTTACTGAAGACTTGCCTGCTACTGCAAGGGCACCCATCACTCACCCAGTGTGTGCAAGCCTTCAAATGCATGTTGCAGCCACCCTGCAAAGAGGAATGTCCTCCCGTTGGCTGCTGTAGCTTGAACACCAAGAGCACGTCTAGTTGCCCGTATGACCTCTGCAATCTCTGAACACAACCTGAGGGAGAAGAGAAACCAGCACAAAATCCGCCCAGCCAGATACAGCACTTTTCTGACAGTTACGTACATCTTAAGTGCTGTGCAGCCCCTGCTCTAAAGAAGTTTCCTTCCACAGTGGGTTTGAATCTTTTTTCTACCCTGTCTCCAGTACAAGTGGCAAATAAATTCAATACAAACCCATTTCCCAAGACAGCCAGCTTTCCTGGGAAATGTTGTCCTTCTCTCTGCACACTACTTTGAGAAATGTTTTTGTCATTAATGTATGAACCCCCTTCCACCAGCAGCTACCCTGAGCTAACACACATTAATTAATGAGTAAGGAAGAGGCTGTAGTCCCCTGTGCAACTCATCACCACCCGCTGAAGTTTATGGCTGAATTCCTACTCACTTCGCTAGGTGGAGGGCCCAGGTCATTAATATGTTTATCTTTTTTTTTTTTTTTTTCTATTTTTCTTTTTAGTTCAACATGCATACAGGAGGGAAAAACTGAGATAAATACAGAGCAAATGTTGCTTCAGCATTCAGTCATAGAATCACAGAATCATTTAGGTTGGAAAAGACCTTTAAGATCATCCAGTCCAACCGTGAATTCAATACTGTTTGCACTGCAATGGTGTTACTGTAGCTGTGTCTGCATCTCAGCCAGTGCTGCTGGACCCTCTTCAGACTCAGGATCTAAAAATGTTTCCTGACCCTGTTTCAGCCAAGAATTTTCGTGAATGGCAAAAGTGACCTTGCAGTGACCTTGGATCCATGTGTTATCAGTGTCCTTGGCGATGGCATCCTGTTTGAATGAATGAACATCTCCTAGGCTGTACGCATAATTAAATTACTGGGAATTTTACTGCTAATTCCCTCAGGGCAGGAACAGGCCAAACGTATTATCCTGGTAGCGAAAGGAAGGCACTTCGAGCCTCCTACACAAAGATAATAAATGAAGTCGAGAGGGTGGGAGCCATTCACAAGCCAGTGGTGCAGCAACGGCAGACGATCCTTCATCGGTGATATGTCGGGATGTATCGTGCCAGCGTTTTCTTGTAAAGGAGATTTTTTTAGCACTGGCAGAGTCCCTGCACACCATTAGGGCAGATCGGTTTCAGAGTGTTCAATTTGGAGGCTGTTTACACTTGCAAAGGACCTTTCTCCCAGGGCGCTTAAATACCAGTTTATTCCTGATACCTTGTGACTATCCTTGGGGGAAGAAGTCTTATCATATTTCATAGCTGAGAAAAACCACAGCAGAAAAGGGATGCGATTTGCACGAGGCAATGGCAGAGCCAGGAATCCCTGTTTAAACCACACATCACGCAGTTTTCCTTTCAAACCAGATCTGCTTTTCTCTGTTGCCTTCTTTAACCATGTTCATTTTGCTCTCTGCCCGGTCGTCGGGGAAAGAGCGAGCTGTCTGCAGGGCTTGGGGGTCTGTCAGCTGTGGAAAGCGATTTAAAACCTGGGGAAAGAGGGAGTTCGGCAATGCTGTGAAAACCCAGGCAGCAGCTGCAAATCCATTTCTCTAATCCACAAGCCCTGAGACCCGAATCCTGCTTCAGATCCCTTTCCACATGGGCTGAGCTGGTCTGCTTCATGGGTGCAACTTCTAACATGCCATTTCTCTTAACTTCAGCTATTTAACCCAATGACTTTATCACAGAATGGGCTAAATCATCCTCTCCATGTGATAATCTCGCTCACATAATTCTAGCAGTAGTCCAGATGAATTAGTAGCCTGTTTTTTATAGGGCAAAAGATAGAGAAAATAAACTCAGTTCCTGGACACTTCTGAATACCTCTGCATCCACCTTAAGCTCTCAGAAACACTGGCCCAAGATTTTCCATCCTTGTGTACGAGAGGGTGTGGGAGGAGCGAGTTTTGAGCGCTGGTACAATTATCTCAGCTCTGTGATGTTTCCAGTAGCACTAATTTAATGAACGCTCAGGTTAACGACTCTGAAGATCGAAGAACTTATTAAATGCTGCTTTCAGCTTTCAGCGTCCTGTATCCTAGTGGTGAAATACTTCTGGTCAGCAACACACACCAGATACCTGCTCCTGCTCTTTAGTCTCAGTGCCAAGTTTCTGGACAGAAAAAGACCTAAAAATAGTATCTTTGCCTCTGTTGCATGTTTCTTGTCAACTGGAGGATGACTGAAAAGCCACCACATCAAATCAGATCTGGTGCTGAACTCATGCCTTCCACAACTGCATGTTAATCCTTCCATTAGGAGAGGTGAGAGCCATGATATATCTGCCCATAAATATTTCTGGTTTGTATAAAAACTGTCACCGACTAACAAGGCTCTTTGTTCACTGAAGCTGATCAAAAGTTTCATCCTTTTCACCACAGCTAAAGCCTTTTTGTGAACATCAGGAGCCTTTCTGCTGACTTAGTGGGCTTTGGATCAAGGGTGTAATCTTCTTCTGTTCATGTTTGTATTCGTGTCTGCAACATGGTAATTGATCAGAACACACACGTTCAGCCACATAAATCTTCTTAGGTGGGAGAAGCTCTGGGGGAGGGAGGACAACCCATCTGATACTCATTAGGTGGATACACAATCCTTGCAAGTCATTGCCGGTTTCATTTTCATGTTGGTAAGCTCTGTGTAAATTGGAGAGAATCAGCATGTGAATAACAACACTTGCCATTAGAGCTGCCCTGGCTGCAGGAAGTAAATGCTTTTGCAAACAGATTATTTCTTCATTTTTTTCACCGTGAACAAGCTATCTTTAGAGAAAGGTGGAAGGAGGCAGGCTACAGCCATTTTTAGCATGCAGGTATGGAAAACAAACCACGTTACACAGGGTACCTGGACTCCTTTCATGGGACCCCTTTGAGACCTCAGGTGAGAGCCTTCAGCTCCTCTGCCCCTCCATCCCCTTGCTGGAAAATGGGAGAACAAGACCGCCCAACTCCATCCACACTGATGTCCGCAGGGTCCATTAGTAGCTACGGTGGCACGGACTTAAAGGCGGTTATAACGCATCTGGCCAAAGACCCATGTGGCCCAGACTCCTGTGTCTGACTGTCATCTGTAGCAAGTGCTCAGGGAAGGAGAATGAGAAACAGGGCAAGTATTTACAGAGTTGTATTTACATCACAGTGGTTAATAGCCTTAGAGACATCTTCATCCAGGAAGTTATCTAATTGCTTTTTGAATCCATTTATCCCTTAGGATAAATACCCACAACATCCTGGTCAGTGACTTCCATAGTTTAATTATCTGTTGGATGAAAAAACACTTCCTTCTCATTGTTTTAAATCTGCTGCCTATTACGGCCATCTGACACCCCCTCCTTCATGTATTTTGAACAGTAGTGACAAGAGGACAGCTCCTGACTGTCCTCACCTCGCTGCTCAAGACTTTAGAAATCTGTGTCATGTCCCCATCAGAAAAACTTTTACAAGCCTCAGAGTCCTGCTCTGTTATTCTCCTTTCCACCAGAAGATACTCCGTGTCCCTGTTCATCTGCTCTTCTCTTCTAATACTACTCCTTTCTCAGATGGGATGGACGGGAATCACACACAAAGCACACAAGACGTAGACTCCCAAGATTAGTGCCCTGGCATAACACGCATTTGCTTTGCTACCTATTTCTTTCCTAATAATTCATAATGCTCTCGTTGCCTTTTTGACCTCCACAGAGCCTCATGCTGGTGTTTTTGAAGGACTATACACAGTTACTCCAAGATCTTCTTACATGGTAATAGCTAATTTAGAGCCTTTTACTGCATGCATACAGCTTGAGTTGCTTCTCCCTACAGTCATTACTTTTCCTTTACCAACAGTGAACTTCATCTGCTGTTTTAACCTCCTGTCACTCAGAATAATGAGATCCTGCTGCACCTCTGCACGGTCAGTTTTAATTTTGACCACTCTAAGTAATGCTGTGGCATTGGCCAACTTGGTTGTCTCAGCATTCACCCTCCTTGAACATCACAATTCCTTGCATGGATGCCAGCACCACTCCCCTTGTAAGCCCCTTCTCCGGTCAAATCCTTCCTCCGTGTTGCCACCCTTTCAAAAGGAAACCCTCCTACTTCATGACAGCTCAGCTCCTCCGTGAGCCTTCGGTGAGAAATCTTGTTAAAAGAGTTTTGGAAATCTCAGCGCGTTATATCAGCTGGATCACCCTCTGCCACATGCTTGTGACTCCTTCAAAGAATTTAAATCTGCCTGTGAGTCATGACTTTCCCTTAAAGCCCTGTTGACTCACTGTAATTGAATGAGAAGCGGCTCCTCTGAGTCATCGCACCCATTCCCCCACTCTGAGGGCAAGCACGCAGTAGCTTTTGTGTTCAGCTGGATGCAAAGATATTCTGCTCCCCACAGCTTCCCCCACCAGGCACACGAAGTAATGCTGGACCCCCTTGCTGCAAACCAAACAGCTTCAGTTTGAGGGACCAAACGCTACAACCCAGAGGAAGGAAGAAGAAGAGACATGCAACATCATCAACAGCCAAGTCCTTGCAATAGGAAGGAATGTGTTCCACAGATCAGAGAATTAAGCCACCACGGCCTGAATGTGTTCACTTGTCAGCCCATATCATAAAATGATGAAAAGCCTATAAAACCATGGGACATAGGAAAAGCGTTCTGATTCTTACGAGCTGCACATCAAAGCACCCTTCAAAAGAAAATTTAAGAGACTGCAAATGCAGAAACACCTTTCTACTGCTCTGTTCTGGGGCTTCCCAGGATACCTTCCTACTTAAAGCAATCTGTCCCTTAGGGAAAAAACCCACCTCATCATGTTGGCAATAGTTCAGTGATGGAGAATCCACCACGAGAATGGAGAGTGGATCAGTCTCATCACTATTAAGGTAAGGTACAATAGCAAAGTAATTTTGTATAGTTAGTAATAACTTTGAACTGAAATGTGGTTAGCTTTGACTCCTGGCCCCCAGGAGACCTTTGTCTGATAGGCAGAAGGGCCTATAACCTCAGAGCTCATACAGATACTCGCCCTCCCTACAGACTGCAATCAGACCATCATCTATCCACCTCCATTCAGATACTTTGAACAGCCTGAGGGACTGACCACGTTTCCCTGGTTTGTGACCTTTTCCTTGCATCTGTCATAATTTACCTACACGGACCCAATTTTCATTTGCAGACTTTTTCTTTAAAAAATTCGATTTCGCAAGTTTTCCTTTGCAGTTTTGGACCCACATTAGCACCACTAAAAGGCTGCAAGAGCTTCTAAAAGGATGCAAGAGCTTTTGTCACTTCTGCACTCTTATGTACAGATGAAGCGAGGGTGCTAAGGGGTGAGTTCAGCTCCAGACTGATCACCTCTCCTTGGTGTTTCCAGTGCAAGTGTCAAGCTCCCATTGCAGTCACATTACTGGCACCGGGAGATGGTTTGAGATGGGGGCAGTGGGAAGCCAGGGGGGTAACCTGGGATATCTAAAATAGCACTGGAGACTTAGATGTAGGCAACTGTCCTGCCTTGGAGCCGTGTCTCCCCGTGACCTAGACACCTTGGACTTGCTTTTAGTAAATGGGGAGCAATAAGCACTCATACAGGGATTTATCTCGTTTTACAATAGGTGGTTAAAACAGTCTCAATGAATACATGTCAGAAGAGCTTTTTTTCTCCCTATTGATGGAAAGATGACTCGGTAGCTGCAGATGGCTACAGGAAAGACATTTGTATCTCGCTGGGTAAATCCCACCCAGGGTTGTACAACAACTACTGCTATCACTATAGCTGTGAGGGGTGAGAGCCCTGAGCGCCCCAGGTGCTGAAAAGGGAATTTGCCCTTTCCAAACTGCTGACAGTGTATGTGGGCAGGACATATTGCAGGTGAAGGAAAGAGGTCCTTCTCTGCCTTTTTCACACAACTAAAGAAATTAAACCCCAGAGCCTTAGACGCATCATTTCAGACATTCATCAGAGATAGCCAAGATCACCTCCGGCTACAACTGGTGGAAGGGGTTAGATACCTTCAGCCCATGACTCAGATCAGCCCTGCACAGTGAAGCTGAGCTGGAACCATCCCTCTGCTTGTTTGTGGCTACACAACGGTTCCTTCCCCCGAAAGTCAGGCCAGGGACTGGGCCCCTCTTCATCTGCTGCTGACCTGAACTGTACGTGAACTGTGACTTCCAGCTGAACACACTCTCTGTCCTAATCACCCCATCGCAGAGCTACCCCCACAGACCTCCTTTGCAGAAACTCTCTGAAATATAATTGGGCCATTTACTGAATTTTGTCTGGATAGGCAAGACGCTGAAGAGGCATTTGCTTTGTGAGTCCCTCATACTCTAATTATTGTTCAAGTTACCATTGCATCAGAGCCTAACAAACGATGCTTAAGAAAGCAAGGAATTAGACATCAATTGTGGTTCATGGGGTCATGGAAGAAATGTAGCGCACGAAAAATAACACATAGGCCATCTCTAGCATCTGTTCTTTAGCACTTGTACCCCATGAACATCCATTAATGCTAATGTTTATGACTAAATAGAACTATAAGTCAATTACAGATCCTGTTAGTGTTAATTCACAGTCAATCTATATATTTGTCTGCAGAACCACTAGGGAATGGTATACAATAGATTTTTCTTTTTAAGTGAATGGATTTTTTTTTAAAGTACAAATACTCGGGAGCTCTGCTATTCAATCTCCTTGACTTATTATAGGAATATGGTCAGTGATCCACAAATTAGTCTTGTCTGGTACTAGTACGATGGCAGCTGGTGAAATGTCTCAGCCTTTCTATTCATGTCCTGTTGCCACATGGGGGTATTAAGGCAGTGGTGAGTAGAATAAAACTTCTGCACGATGCCTTGGTGAAGACTTCTGTGTGGCTCTAGTTACTCCTATAAAACAGCTTGCTGCAACGGGGAAAATCTAGCACACAGTCCAAAGACCTAGGATGGTAATCCTTTGTATCCAGATCAGGATCATGTGGGCTTACAACCTTGGGTCTAGATGCAACTTGCCCAACTTAGCATGGCTTTAGACATGAACAAATGTATCCTGAATGTCAGCAAACCTCAGAAAAGGTTAACATAAGGCTTTTATCTACTTCATGTCCAGACAGGTCATGCACCTGTGCAGTGCACGGCTTCCAGATTTACCATGACCACAGCTACACCAGCAAGCTCAGCATCTTGTTCCCTGACCAGGGGTCTCTGCCTTGCCTGTGCTGCTGCTCCTTCCTAGCCTCTAAACTGGGGTGACAGGATCCAGAGTGATCCTGCCCCGTCCCTGGAACCATTCAAGGTCAGGTTGGACGGGGCTCTGAGCAACCTGATCTAGTTGAAGATGTCCCTGCTCATGGCAGGGGGTTGGACTAGATGACCTTTGAAGGTCCCTCCCAACCCAAACCATTCTAGGATTCTGTTGTGGGTGGCTCCTGACCCGTGCAAAAGCTTGAGCTGTGTCTGGAAATCATCCAGATTACAGCTGGTTGGCATAGATGAAAACCATGCCCAGGGCTGCTCTACCTCCCTGACAGCACTGACTTTGTAAAGGATTTAGGTATTTTGGAACCTGGCCTCATTCTTATTCGACACAAACCCTATAATCTTTATAGACAAGAGTAGCACAATAGATTGCACTGTCTACAGCGTGCCTCGCTATCTGCCCCGGGCAGATGAGTTGGGTGTCCAGTGGTCCATGCTGCAGAGCAAGCATCAGGTTTGGACCTGGCTTCCCAGTTCACCACCAGGCAGCCTACTACGGGCAAGCCACCAGATTTCTGAACCAGCTTAGCAAGGCCAAAATGTGCGCTACCTGACTTTAGTCAGCACTTCCCAGAAAACCTGTCACCTGTTTCTCTCCTGAAGAGCTCCACTAGCCTAGGGTATGGTTTCATCTTGCTCTCATTATTTCAGTTTGCAAGACATTTCTGCCTGGTCAAGCTTCCACTAAGAGTGGGCAGTCGCTGGATTATGAGCATTATCACACATTCAATTGTGTACTTCCACTGCTTGGAAAGCTCACATTTCTAGTTCATTTCTCAGAAGACTCTAACATTATTGTAGATCAAAATAGCACCCTCATCAGCTTTCTGAGTACAGGAGATTCATTTTGCTGGGTACAAGTGCTCTTGCTGTTTCACCAGCATAATTCAGCCGCAGAACTTAAGGCTGGGCTGGGAAGTGCATTCTTTAATTATGTTAATGTTATCCTGTGGCAGTTTTCTTTTTAAAATTTTTGATTGAATTTAATGGAGGTGAAAGTCACTAGATGAATGGTTTCAGAGACAGATGCTCTCTGGCTAATCAGAAAATGATTTTGCAAAGGAAACTTCCCCTCTGCTGCCCAGCTATGGGCCCAGCTCGCAATGGCTTGGCAGTCCACGGTCCCTGTACCTGCTGTCTTTGCCTAAAGGGCAGGGGATCTCTCTCAGTCCTGGGTGTCGTTTTAGTTCCCTCAATGAATGATTCCTACAGGATGAAGCTCTGCGTACACGTGTCTGCCCATCTGTCCCGCTGCAAACACATGCACACATCTAAGAAAACCCTTGCCCGGTGGAGGATGGAGACCTTAGTCCTGAAACAGAGGCTGCAGGAGAGCCCAGTCCTCACCAGGCTCTCAGAGGAGGGGTTGGAGGTTGGATGCTATGAAAGAAAAGGTGTTTGTTGGCTTTCAGACTTTGTTTGACATCCGGACAGCAATTCTGCAGGGTGGAGTATGTTCTGAGGCCACAAGTTCTGAGTGAGGTTTTCCCACATTTGGGCATTTGTATCGGCTCTCTCCCCTTAGCAGTCCCTGATATCAAATACCACTTGAACTCGTTATAATTTAGCTTGAAAAGTCCATCATCCTGTATCACGAACTCATTGCAATAAGACATGACTAATTCTAGCACCCACAGACCAACCTGCCGTGTTAGCAAAGG
The DNA here is from genome assembly GCF_026419915.1 of Harpia harpyja. Lineage (NCBI taxonomy): Eukaryota > Metazoa > Chordata > Aves > Accipitriformes > Accipitridae > Harpia > Harpia harpyja. Next base: position 3,191,940 of record NC_068954.1, on the reverse strand, counting down.
ACATTTGGATCAGAGCCAAGACCGCACCTGAGAAAGGTTTCTAATGTTCAAATTAAACACACCTGGATTAAAGCTGCTTCCCAATTCTTTTGCATTGACCCTCCTGGACAAACTTTCCTGTCTCCTTTCAGTATTTAACCTGGTGGTAGAGCAGCACTGCCTGGCCCAGGGCTGAGGGGACACGAGGCCGGAGGAGGACGCAGCCCATGCTGTGCTGAGCCCTCTCCGCAGGGATGCGAGATCTCTCCTCCCATCTCTCCCACCACTCCGCAGCTTGGCCACAGCAGACACTGGGTTTTTAAATTGCTGTGAGGTAACAGTCCAAAATCCTGTGCCTAGAGCCATCCAAAACAGTTTCCTATCCAAGGGCGCTTGCTGGGAACCCTCCTTTTCCCTTGCCCCCCTTTCAGCTCACGGTTTCCCTTGCAGAGCTCCTGTCTCTCTCGGTGCAGGGAGGGAATCGGGGCAGGGGGGAGAGCGTGAGGAGAGGCTCATCCACTCTACAAGGTGTTTCATTTCCAGCACCGCTACTGCTTTCCAGAGCCCCAGGAGTCCTGCACCCCCGTTGCCTGGGTCAATATGCCTTTGCAGGCAGTTCCTTGGCCCCTGGGCATCCTGCCCTGGCCTCCTGCAGAGAAGCTTTAGCAACCCCAGGAAGCCGTAGGAAGGATCAGTATTCGCTCCTGAAGCGAAGGAGCTTCTCCTCCAATGTGTCTGTGCCCCCGCAGGCAGCGTGGCCATCCGGGAGCCTGTTTACTTTACCTGGCAGGCACCTCTTTCTCCTTTCTCCAGCTCAGCACACAGCACGTTCTCCTCTAGCTGCGGGATCCGCTCCAAGCATTCCTCCCTGCTGATGAGCTTCATCCGCGCTTTCTGCAGCACGTGGGACGCTGGAACCGCAACAGGTAACCAGCAAGTGAGAAGGGAATGATTAACAAAACTGCAGAGCAGTGCAGTCTTGTAAGAGTGATATCACAGCCGGAGACCAGCCCTTGGGACTGCTCTCAGCTGAATTTGTAAAGCGTCTCAGGGCACAACCGTATGGTCATGGGCGCTTACAGAGGCTGTCCAAGTGTAAGCAAAGATAAGTTTGCACTCTTGACTTTATGCCAGACCAGGAGGTGGGTAGGTAGGTAGAAAGGGGGGAAGTGTTAATGGGCAAATCTGAAATCCTGGCGAGTGAAGGCTTGCTAAATAGGATTTTTTTAAAATCACTTATTTTTTAAGAACTCTGGGATGTGGTACAGCTGGAAGACCCTCAAAGGGATGGCTTGTCCTGCTGGTCTTGATGACCTGAGATGAGCTGCACTGCACACCTTGGGTTTCTTACTCACGTTTGTGGGGAACTCAGTTTGAGGGACCCTTCATGGGGTCCTGTGTGAGCCCTGCAGAGGAAAGTCCACTGAGCTTTCCCCAGAACAGCTGACTTTGTTATCCCCACGCTCTCCTGGCCATGCCTCACCAAGGGGACCAGCTGTATTATTTACAAAGTGGTTCTCAGGATGGCAGTACACAATGGAAATAACTGCCTTACTCTTCCCTCAAGATGGGAAAACAGAAATTGCAGTGGGCACCAGCAAGCAACAAAAAGACTGAAAATATGCAGGGCTACTTGAAAAACCCACTCATTTCCCCCACGTTTCTCTTTAAAGTGAACCTGAGCCTGAAGGATAAAACTGACTTTTGGAGGAGGATACTGCTGGGGAGGAGACCTACAGAGAAACTCACTCCTCCTTCCGTACTTCACCGAGCTAAACCCTCCCAGCACCTTCGGGAAGGTGGGACTCAAAGGTAAGATCTAAAAGACAGAAAGTTGTCAGGTCCTTTTCCCAGCTAAGATGGGAAGTGCCCACAGATTCAAATGCTTTGAGGTGAGTATCTCCGAGGAGGTGGCTCTTCTTGTTGAGGTCTAAGTCACTGCATTTGAAGGGGAGTCAGGCTAGTGCCACCTGAGGGGCCAGTTGAGAGATGTCCACCTACAAAAGGCTGGTACAGATGAGAAACGACCCATTTTCCCCCACCAAGGAACAATGCCTCATACTTTTTGGTATGGCCCGTATCACACCATCGCACATCCCTCTCACCGTACTCAGCTTCTGCTGGTTTTCTTCTGAAATATCTCCCAGACAGAAGGGGTGTGTGCCAGGGCTGAGCGCATTGACCTCACGCAGGGTGCAATTTGGATAGCAGAAGGAAGCAATGTCAACTGAGCCCACACAGCAGCATGAGACTGATCGCCGGAGCCATGCCACGCATTTTGCAAAGAGACTAGCTAAAGAGAAACCCTGCCAAGCTGCAGAGTGACTCTGCAGCAGCCCCCTGCTTTTCTAAGAGCGCGTTACCTTGGTGAAATGGGAGAGTTTCACAACTATAACACAGTGCTGTGTCGTGTATTACTGTTACGTGAGGGAAATGAAGTCTAAGAAGGAAAATGCAGAGTTTCAGAGAGGAGATGGTAAACCTACAGAGCAGAATAGCAAGGATTAAATGGGACAATCACTTACTACATCCTAGGGAGGACTGTTAAAGCCCCAAGGCACCACCCTGCCCACTCCATCCCAATTATCTCTTTCCAATAATGAAATCGCTCATTAGCCATTTAGTGACATTTGTTCAGGATAGACATTTTGGGTCACAATCAGTGCTGGAGCTACTTTCATTAGGGCTTAAATGAGAGCAATTAGCAATAGCAACCTGCTGTTCTAAACGAGTGAAGAAGAGGGGTGGCCAGTACCATTGAATCAATCCGGTTCATGGAGGCATTAAACCAAGGACAACACTAGACCTTCATTTCCCTTATTCCAGACCACTTTAGACCCAGCTTAACTTGCCCACCAGGGTGGAGCTTGTCTTAGGATGCCAAAAAATGCAAGCAAGAGGTTGCATTCCTGCAGAGCAAAGGTGGGCTCTAAGGTTTCAGCTTGAACATACGTGCTCAGAGTACCAGGGACTTTGTTCTGAGGGTCAGTAGGTGACGGGTTCTTGCACTGAACAGAGAACTGGTGGATGTGCAGAGGCTGCGAGGGTCTGGATGGGTATACCAGGGAGGTAGGGAGTGGAAGTTAGTGTGGGTAACCCCTCCTGGGAGCACACATCTTACTTTAAATGGATAAAAAGCAGCCTCCGTTAGCAAATACATCTCCTGACAGCATCTCACCTGCACTTGTTGTTCCCCACCCAGCAACCCAGCAGTGTTGCCACGTGTTGATGTCATATATGAAGGGCAAGCAGATGGGGATTTTCTCATTGCTGAACTCAATGGGATTGCTGAGCAGGATCAGAGCGATATCATTTTGCATGCTCATTCTGTCAAAGTTTTCGTGGAGGATCAAGCTGTCCGGCCTATGTTGTTCCAGCGGGCGGCTGAGGTCAGTTCCCCCCACTACAACAGTGAGATCTGGTGGCCTTATAAACAAAACAGAAGCAGTGTAGACATAAGCAAACACGAAGGTTTTCTGTTACAAAGGTTGGTGCTTCCTTCCCCTGAGCAGGGTAGGGTGGTGCTCAGCAAATTGCAGAGGCAGGTTAGCTATAAATACCGCAGAAATCTACCCTCACTTCTAGGCAAAGCTAATTTTCAGGGGAGAGAGGTGCAGAGGGAGAACATGAATGCAACCAAGTTATAAATAACCCAGCCGCTAATGAACAGATGGAGTGGGCTAGATCGTCGGGATCGCTGCTCCAGCCCAGCTGCTCCGGATTGTGATGGCACAGGTCATTTGTCACCGACCGGTCTCGGCTCTCGGACCTGCCGAATTTTGGAAAGGGCTTAGAGAAGGCTGGAGTCTGCCCCTGGGCATTGCATGGGGTTGATTTAGCCAGAGACTGCTGTTTTAAAATCAGACTCTCCATGAGGTAAAGGTGTTTGCTATATGAAAGCAAAGGTAATTTGGGGGTTAGTATACGCTGGAATGGAATACACCTCTTTTTAGGTGTAAAGGAAATACTTGGAGCCATCAGAACAGCATCACGGGCATTTATACAAGGCTGCTCAGACCATCCTTCAAAATATTGCCCTTCTGCATCTCCCAGTTATGCAGATTTCTGCACGTTTCTGTTGTAACACTACCTCTGACCAAAAATGGGCCTGTTTTCCCCAAAGAAGACACATCCTGTGTTCAGGGCTCTCTTTCTGGCGCCGTCACATATATGTTGCACTAGACCTCAAGGACAGACATATCCTGCACCCACAAGGAGTGACGTTACCAACCCCATTGGCCTGGGCTGTCCTCACTTCTCCCGAGTACTCACACCTCTTCCGCAAAGCAATGGGCCGCAGTTAAAATCCACAATGCGCTGATCATGGTGCCTCCACAGATATGTTTCCCATTGCTCTGGATGCTCACGTGCCACGGGAACTCCCCAGTCTTGGCGTATCTCCCTGCTGTGATCCTCTTGCCAGTCTCCAGAAAGGACTCGTAAGATGGTCGGAGGCCACACTCTGGGTACAAAATGAGACATATTGCTCACGTACGGCAGTGCCACTGCCTGTGCTACTAAACTAGAGGGGCAGAACATCAGCTAAAGCCCTGGTCTATAATTATCCATGCTACTTGATGTCTACCAAAGCCCCTGGCATCACTGTAGCCTCCCCAAACCTGCACTCTGCCAAGCAATGCCCAGGCAGTTTGGGGGCTAGCAGGGCCATGGACCATTTCCCATAGGCAGGCTGGATAAAGTCCTTGTCTAGGGAGTATGAGTGGAAGAGTTCAGTAGCAGCTTGTAGTACAAGCCTTCCATATATGCCATCAAGTACAAGGAATAAGCCCAGGCCTATTTCATTTACCAACATGTGTATATCCTGTAGGACTACTAGCAGTTCCACTCTGCTGGTTATTTCTGAACATAAAAAATTGAGAAGAAAAACCTGCATTGATGCTGCTGATCAGAGAAGCTACACAAAAGAGGGTAAGGAGCAGCATTTCAATCCCACTCTTGGACCAACACTCTTCGACAACATTCAGAGCAGTGATGCTTCCGCAGACACCTCAGGACACCGTCCCCATTCCATGTTCTCACCAAAGGCAGCACATCTCTCTGCCAGGGCAACCAGGCTGTGACATCACACAATCCGCTTGCTTCTCTTGACATCACAGTTGGATGCTGTCCTTCCTAAGGCGATGAGGGAAAGCTCAGTGATTTCCAAGAGGCTTGGAATTTCCTTTAGCTATAATAGGAGTAGGGCAGCAGTGAAATTCCTCTCTGTAGCCTGGACTGACTTTCACAGGGTATTGCAATAGTGGACTTCATGAATTTGGTGCTGTAGCCCTTTTTGGATCTTGAACCACGTTCTTCTCTCCGAAGACCTTAGCTCCAGGTCATGCATCAGTTTTCATCTTCAACTCTGAGAAGTGCTGAAGCCTATCAAACTCTGAATTAATTTTCTCTTCTTTGTTTAGACCAAGTCTATGTTCTCAGAAGAAAGAGGCAGCTCTGTGGGAGGGTAAATTTCCAGCAATGCCAAATCAAAAGTATAGTATCAAAGATGTTAAGGCAGCCACTCCCTTCTTTTCTGTGGGCAAGGGTGGCGTACAAGACCAAATCCAGCTTAAAAAAACTAATCCATGAGGCTGAATCATTATCGTTTCACCTTTACTGATTATATCCGTGATATGCTTTGTATCTTCAGCAGCAACTGCAAGGGGTCGAGGCCAAAACTCCACCCTACAGTAATTCTGTAATTAATGCTGTGGTGGCATAATATTTTAGCTTGGGCCAATTTTAGCATCAATGGACCCATCTATGCTGATTTCTAAACCAACATATTATTTCCATCAGGACAGGACTTCTTAAAAAAACTCAGCCAGGTTCAGACTTTACCCTGGCTATACTGAAGACAGAATGGCACTTTCTCCAAAGACTTTCCAGCTTGTTTCAAAACAATAACTATAGCATGGAATAGGAAGGGAGGGAGGGGAGAGCACAGAAGGGAACCAAGCAACATTTTATGAGCACCCGAATGATTCAGCATATGAAATGTTTTGCCTTGTACTTTGGAGCAAATCAGGAGTTATCCCACTGAAGTCTGACTTATGCAGAGGTTAAAAATGCATGGGATGAAGGTAAGACTTTATTTTTCTCTCTTCTTTGCTTTTCTGTCACCTCATGCCTAGGAAATTAGATGAAAGTGCTGGTTTCCTTGACAGTGAGCACTAGAACAATTCAGTGGCAGAACACGTTAAGGACAGGCGATCAGTTACCACAGCAACTGGAAATCCCGAGCGTGATGTGGGCACATTTTGGGGCATCTCCAGAAAGAGCCTAACATGGCAATCCTGCCAGAGATGGCTCCTCTCAATCTTGCCCCAGGTATAAATCTACTAAAAGGACAGGTTTCCTCTGGCTTTTGAGACTGGAATGAACTCGGCATCAGCTGAGGAGCAAGGGAAGATGGGGAGCTAATGTCTCTGGCACGGACTTCTCGTGTGTCTTCTTTGGATAAAGCAGGCAGGACTTCAGCAGTGGATTTACAAGCCCGAAGACTGACTCTCTGATCCACATTTTCAGTCACTCCAAGCTTGGAACAAGATCTGGTGGGTAGTTACAGGAGATCTTTGGGGAGCTGTTTTGGGCCTTTCTGAGCCTAAAACCTGAGCTGGTGAGCAGGAAACGTCAAACCAAGATATGGAGAGGAGTGCCATGGAGCGCTATCCAAAAGGAAATCCTGTGGATTTGTGTCTCTGGGTTCCCACCATCTGGCCTTCAAAAATGGCTTTATGTGCTCTGCTGCCCAGAATTGACACATCAAGGTGGGTTCCTACAAGCCATCCCTGAAGAAAGCACATCTGCAAGAGGACACACCAATGACACATGTTCTCCAAACTTAGTGGTTAAGACAGCCTCCAAAATAGGAAACACACAAGATGCTCAAGCCCACACCTCCCACTGCTCTGGGAAGTATTGCAAGCAGCAGGCTGGTCGGGTGGGACAAACCCATCCCCATCTTTCCTACTGAAGCTGATTGTCCTAGGATACTCCATAGCATATATATAATCCATAGGAACCCATAGCCATACAGAATAACCCCTGCATCCCATACATCCTTTGCCTGTAGCTTTTAGTCTCCACTCTGAGAACCCCATCGATAAAATGAAAATTTATTTTGCCTCTTTCTGGCTGTCCTGCTATTTTGACTGTACACACACTGGGGCAGAGACTGCCCGCCGTTACATTTGCACAGCACCTGCCATAATGAACTCTGGTCTTGGTGGGGGCTCCACAAGCTGCTGAAGTACAAATAATTAATCGTAGGAATAATTATGTTACAGTGCGGCCAATACGAATTCTACTCCTCTGTACTGTCATGCATGATAATACAGATTTAAAAGCCCTGGTGTTTAATTAGCAGGCTGCAACCTTTTATAATATTTGATACTTTTTTTAGATCTACCCAGATACATACTTAGAGCCATGGAACACATCACAGACAACATTTTTCTTTTCTTTTTTTGTAATTTATTGTAGTGCAGGAAACAAAATTGATTTCTTTTTGTGTTTATACACTTTTTGGAACTGTCAAAAAAAAGTATCACATTACAATTTTTACTTTTTCTTACTAAAATTGTTTCAGAAAATAGGCACTCTAGGTGATATTACATGGTGCTGTGAAAGTGGAATTGTGAGAGAATTACTGATCTTATAAATTCACCATTCTCAAAGACATCAAATTACAGGGTTGTGATAGTTAAGATGAGCCCAGCCATGTCTCCAGAAGTCAAAGCTCTCATAACACGAGCAATTTCATTAGCCCAAGAAAATAAACATGACTGAAGGCAATAGCTATGCAAAGCAGTTAGCAGGTGCAACCACCTCCTAATTCATCCTTCTAACAGCATTTTAAGCCAAACTTTTAGAAGTTTCTTTTCTCTTCAGATTACAAGATTACAAGGAAACCCAGTGAGTTGTAGAGAGCAAGAAGCTGCATTTGCCAACAGGCGCAATTTCTGCCTCTGCTTTGGCTTTTAACGTCGGTGAATGGGAAACTGCTCCGATTATGGAAAGCGACCCAACAGGTTCCCAAATCTTTACGCGCTGATGCTGTGGGTGTACTGTAACACTTAGCAGGGTCGTCGGTCTTTTTTCAAACTCCCTAAACCAAAGCGGAGGCGGCGGAGTAAGCACAGGCTATTTCATGATCCCAATAGGGCAGGAAAGCCCCGTTCCCCCGAGGCCGCAGTATCCGCCGGGGTTCTTACTGAGGTACTGCTGATGGTAATCTTCGGCGTAATAAAACTCCGGAGCCTCCCGGATTTCTGTTGTGATGGGACCAAAACCGCCCTCCGTCAATACCTGTCGAGAAACACGATGGAAAGCCATTAGCGGTTTGCTGGCTTCTCTGCTGATGAATGACATCAGGTTTTCTTTCAGCAGGAGCCACAGACATCTCTCAGCGCTTGGACCACATTTGCAGCACATCCCTGAAAGCTCTTTTTCCTTGCTCTCATGTTATTGCGCTAGGAGACATTGCGGGCACCAAAGTAGGTGTTGGTGAGAAGAGGTAGTGCACCCTCCCATTTTAATGGCTCATTTGTTTAATTTGCTATGGCCACACATTCGTTCTCTTTATTAACCACGCCAGGCAGGGATGTGGTGCCATCAGCAAAAGTGGAAAACAAATGTGAAAGGCAGCAGAGCACACTCTGATCAAGCCTGGCCAGCTGCCTTGCAGTGTCCAAGTACTTCGCCCGGCAGGTGCCTCACCTTTGAAATGTGCTCTCCACCCCAAATGTCCTCATACCAAGAAGAATTTCCGGGTGAAACTTTAGCTCCACTGATGTCATTGAGAAATAAGAGCATTTGGGCTCTTTTCACAGAGTCGCTGTGAAACCATTCTTCAAAAAGAACAGTTCCATCATGACCAGAAAGGTATTTTTAAGGGGAATTATGGCTCATTTCTGAAAGATTTGCCAATACATGGACCAGGAGCAATAATCACTTTGCAGGAAAAGAAGAAAGAATCTGAGTGCGGATTTTAAATTAGACTTTAATTTCTTTCTGATATTCCCTAACTGAATTTGAAACTCCTGAAAGGTTTCTGACAGAGGGAATTTCTTTTTAACACGAATTGCCCTGACATTTTTCCTACTGAATTTTCCTTTTCTAAGAAAACTGTTAAGGACCAACATTTTGGAGCCAATTCTCATCTCAGTGGGGACATAACTTGTGTTCACTGAAGTCCACGATAACCTAATAAGCATTTTAATTGGTGTCAGACTACTGTTGCAAAGTATACCTGTAAAGTACTGGACATAGAATTGCATTGCTATCAGCTAGACTTGACAGCAAGATCAACTGTAAGAACAAAGGGTCAGCATTTAAGATTAACAGATTAATATGTCCTCTCATCATACTAATAAATAAACCAAATAAAAGGAAATCATCACACAGAATCACAAAAATTGAACTGGTAGACCTGTTGTAAGTCATCAAGTCCAACTTCTTTCATCATGATACAACAAACAATAGCTGCCTTACTCCCAGCAAACATTTGCTTAACTGTTTCTGAAAGATCTTCGGAGACGCAGATCCTTCAGTTTCCTCAAGGAGGCCGTTCCAACATTTACCATCCTGTTAGGGAGTTTCTCCTAAAGCCTAGCCCAGTTAAGCCCACTACTTTCATTTAAACCCACTACTGCGGTTGTACTCGTCATGGATGCGGAAAGGAAATCATTCCCTTCCTCTTTACAGTAGTCTTCTACATACTTGGTGGCTGGGCAGAGAGAAAGATGACATGTAATGGAAATAATGCTTCCTCACAGCACTAGCTAACACTTAAATAATAGGTGATTATTTGGGACCAAAAAATCTTCGAATTTCATACAGCAGGGTTTCCTAGATCCTGCCTCAGCACAGCTAAGTACTGACCACAGTCTGACATCAGTTGCTGGACTTTGTAGAGCATTAGTCTGATTGATTCTGGTAGTTTCACTGTCTGGAGGATACATTTTGCTGTATTCAGTTTTCAATCAGGAATGAAGTAATAGGATTGATACAAAATCTGTGACTGACCTGTCTGGGGCGCCTCTGGGTTCCCAACCCTACATCTAAATTCTCAGCACAGGTTAGGAAGATGTCGACTAGTTAATGCATTGTATTTGAACACGGCAGGGTAACAAGCCCAATTTCACAGGAATCTGGCCTTATTTCCCCATGTAAAATCACCAAACAGTGTTTTTCATCTTTGGGAAAGGCTTTGTCCTAAGGGAATCAGATTATTTACCCGTCACACTCACCCGTGTGAGTGAAGATAAAAAATGTGAAGGTATGTACCACAACATGTCGGCAACAACTAACACGAAGAGGTGTCAACACAACTGCTTTTAAAAAGCAGTCTTTCATTTACTTTCTAACCTTCTTAGCAAAGAGAAGCACTTTTAAAATTATCTTCACTCCAGAAAGATGGCACAAACTCTGTCATCATGGGCATTAGTCATTTACTTGCTGCTGTAAATGCATGTAAAATTGGCTTCCCCCCACCTTAACTGAGTCATGAGGGTGCTGCTGGAGGGATAGATATTTTTCTACTGTGCAAAACAGTATTCGTTACAGATTTTTACCTGGGACTTTTCCATCATTGGCCTAATTTGTCAGTTAGAAAATCCATTCTGTTCAATAACATACCACAAGAGGGCATAAACATCATTTATCCCTTTCAGAATTACTAACAGTCTATTAAAACACTGCACGCTGAATAAAGCAGAAGCCCAAGACAACTCATTATATTGCACTTTGGTCATTAGCAAAAGATACCAGCACTGTTGTCAGAAGCAGCAGGAACCCCAGGCTCCGACACTCTGCCAAACACTACCTAGAATGTTTTGATTTTAAACAGGAAAATATTTTCCTCGCACTGACTGTGTCGATGCAAAGATAAAAACATCGCTGGGAAAGATGATGAAGTTCATGATGTGCTGGCTCCAGCAGGTGTAAATCAGCCCACTCCTGATTGATTTCCTGCTGCCAAGGCAGATATAATTTGATGATAATCCTGTTCTAGCAGACTTTTTAGTCCTTGCTGTCTCAAAATTCCTGAGCCATCTGACATGACCTCCCATTACCATGCTGCAGCCAAAAAGGCTACTGCAGCCTTTGCATGCAGAAACGGGAAGGACCAAATTAGGGAGAGTGTAATTAACCCTTGGGACCCTTTACTCAGTGCAGGAAAGTTTTAAGGTACTCTTGGATCATTTTTTCCACGAATACTCTGCTGTAATTCAAAGAGAATTAATTCATTAATTCAGTCAAGGGACTTCTGTGGCTTTTGTCACAGGAGAGATCACACTAGAAGAACACAATGATCCTTTAATTGATTATAATCCAGCCCCCCAAAACCTGGCAGGTTCTACTGGCGAGAGGCCAAACCAAACCACAACCCAAATCTCACCCAGCTGTAGAGGACAGAAGGGACATGGCCAACTCCGTACACTGGGATAAGTGCTGGAGGAACATGTTGGAGCTACCGCCAGGAATCTCAGCACTACTACCTTTTTTAAACAACCTGTACTCCCAGCATGTAAAAGATTTTGTTTAATGAGTTTCCTAATTTATTATAGCCTGTGGAAGTTTTTTCCTGTTGTTTGCTTTAAATTTCTTGCCCGACCATGTCATTACATCCTCTGCTGCAAAAAATAATTCCTTATTCACTCTCTCCATAGTGATCTTGATTTTACACCTCTGCCTTAATCCTGCTCATTCATTTCTTCAGCAAGCTTCACAGGCTTAGACTCCCCACTTCATAACTCAGGTCAGCCTTCTCACCCTTTTCTGCATCTTTTCTAGTTCTATTTTACTGCTGCATTGAGATGGGGTGACTGGAATTGCACTCTATTCAAGATCACCATGGATTTATTCAGTGGTGTACTTACATTTTCTCTTTTATTCTCCAACTCTTTCCCAGCAATTCTTAGCATTCCACTTGCCTTTCTGACCTCTGCTGAGCACTGAGCAGACGTTTTCAAAGAACCATCTGCAATGACGCCAGGACCTCTTTCGCGGGCTAATTTAAACCCTATCATTGTGTCTGCACTTGACTCACCGACATGGAATTTCAGCAGCTATTTTATTGCCCAGACATTTGATATTGTCAGATTCTTCTGCAACTTTTTGTAGTCATGTCTACTTTTGCTTACCTGAAATAACTCTATACCATCAGCAGATTTTGGCATGTCACTATCATCTGCCTCCCTTTTCCAGCTCTTTTATCAGTATATGAAACTGCACAGGTTCCCGAGACAGGTAATTGGTAATCTCCCTTCACTGCGAAAACTGCCCAGTTATTTGTATCTTTTATTTCCTATCTATAACCAGTTATTCATTCAGAAAAGAAACTTTCCACTTATTCTACAGTACCTGGCTCCCTTTTATGCACCTACTCTCTTCAAAAAAGTGTATTATGTGTGCAAGACATGAGTTTCCTCTGCTAAAGTCACATCAACTCTTCTCTGAAACACTATTCTATGTGCGTCTACCAACTTCTGATAACTCAAGCAATCTGCAGCATAAAACATCAGACCTAACTTGTCTATAATTCTGCTGGATCATCTTGAAGACTCCTTAAGCACAGAAGCAGCCCACTTTTCATTCCTTCAGTAGCAGGGCCAATTTAAATCACAGCTTACCCGTGATGCTAGTGTGCAAGCAATTTCCAATTTAAGTTCTTTTCATACCTGAAGCCAACCACCACCTGGGTGCACTGACCTACCACTGCTCATTTCAGTGATTTGCTCTGAACCTCTTCTGCTGTAGCTTGAATTGGAGACAGCTCCTCAAAATTGTAACTACAATCTGGGGTGGGAAACCCCCAAATTCCTCAGCTGTGAACACAGACAAGAGGAATTATGTAGCTTTCTGCTACGGTATTACCCGCGTCAAGTCCTTCATGGACAGCTCAAGCTTTGCAGATGCTTTGTCTCCAGAACTGATTCCTAAAATGCTCAGCTATCCTAAGGAAAATTTATTAGTGAATTAGTGAACAGGAGCAATTATTTTGGATGCAGATTTGCATCTATATTTGGACTTGTGCAGCACACTGGCAAGAAGCTATTTCCCTCCTGGTAGCACCAAGACTGGAGGTGTGCACCGAGGCACTTAGAGAAGCCCACTTGCACCGCGGGTATCGGGCCATCAAATAGCCAGTGCTATACACATGAACACTACGTGCATAGGACCAGCAACTGGCACAAACATCACTGTCAGTAAATATATGATTTTGAACACACAGGTTTGGAACCACAATGAATTGCAGCAAATCAAACCCTACTTTTTTTCCATTTGCACCATATCAGTTGGTTATCCAACTGTCTGCCACTTAACCCAGTGCTACCAGTCCCATCTGCGCTGGAGTGAGGGGATCCCATGGCATGCAGATGCAGTTAGAAAGATTTTAAGGGATGTCCTAGTCATTTAGAGAGATGGTATCATCTTACAGATGTTCTTACTTTTTAACTTGAAGGCCATGCACTAGGTCACTGGGACACAGCAGAGTCTACGTGTTAGCGAAATCGGTTTGTTCCGCTGGCAGCAATTCACTTCAGTTATGCTAGGTGATATGAAATGCTGTCCTCAACAGGGGAGATTATATGGTAGACTGCCAAGGAATAAACCAAACCAGCGTAACCACAGAAGGTTGTTCTTCACTTACTCCCAAGCAACTGCATTTAGCATGCGATACTTCTGCACTTTGATTTGCTACTGCCCTCTGAACTGACAGTAATTGCTGCTTCAGCTTTTTGTAGCCAGCTGATTATATTGAGCCAGAGTATGTCAAAATATTTAATCATTTGACATTACAGCATGGCAACAACACATTCAAGGTGTTTGGCTCCTTGTTTATATTCAGATGGAAGTAGCTAATACTTGTAAAGTGCCTTAAGAATTTGGAATGAACTGTGCCAGAAAAGCATAATTCCCTTGTACCTCCATATATACCTGAAGGAACAGACTGGAAGCCAGGACACTTTGATACGTTGTGCTGAAAATGCATAGTTCGTGGAAGTTTAGAGAAGAGGTTGAACCCACTTAAAAATTTGACAAAAAAAGCTTTAAAATTGGTTTTGTTAAATGAAACCACTTAATTTTCTGAGCAGAAGCATTAGTAAAGCAGCGGAGTATTAATTGGTTTCAAGCATTTTGTGGCTTTTGATAAAAATAGCATCATCCTGTGTTTGATCCAATACGCACTTTAAAAGCAAGCTTACAGCCTGTACTCAGGCCGCTGCAATATCCAGTTTGTCTCACGTCTCAGCAAGTTACACGAAGCTAACCTGTTTCTAATGGCCCCTCTAAAATCACTGATGTTGAGAATCCTGCAGAGTATCTTGACACCTATGACAGCTTGTGCTTCTGTACCATCAGTCATCCTTGATGTAAAACTGTAAGGCAAGTAATCTCACGATGCTGAGTGCTCCAGCAGGGAGTGCCTACTTAAAATCTCTAGGGCTACCCCTTTATTATATGGGCTACTCAAAATTTCGTATCATCGTCAGCAATACTGAAATGCAGCTCTGTTTCCAAAAGCACTAAGAGTTAAAGGAGCTGCACTATTTCAGGAGAAGGCCTGCAGGAATTAGTTGCACGGACTCGATCCTCTGTAGGATGGGAGTATGCGTACCTCCTAGATACATGATTACTGTGATATTTTTAACTGGAAAACAAATTAACTGACTTTGCCAAGTGTGTGGATTAGTTGCTGGCAGGCTTGGGAGCAGAAATTCAGCAATGCATGCTCACTTGATCCAGAGTAACTAACTTTGGTCCAGAGGAACTAACACAATGAGTAGCTTGAGGCCTCAATAATGTGCAATTAAGAAAGAATGTTTTATCTCTCCTTCATTTGCTAAGTGTCATGTAGATATACCTCTCCTTTTCTGCAAGAAAAAGAGCCTGCTCTGCAGTATCACATCTCAATGATATATTATTTTAAATTATTTCCTTTGTGCTGCCTTCACTTGGCTGGAGCACCTCAGTGGTAAACACTCCACTGTTATTCTAGCGAATATTAAAATTCAGTTTGCCGTGCTGAGTCCAGTCTTCTCCATGTCACTTACTGATACTGGCTTTTCCAAACTAATTGGTGCCAGTGACCTCTACAAAGCCCTGGAATGGGCTGAAATTATGTCTAGCTGGTAAAATCTGCATTCACATCCATGTAGGCGACCTCCTTTTGGAAATCATGTGTTTATCCACAGAGACACAGACAGAAAGAAGGATCCTGCCAAGGAAAATGTGGGAGCAGTGGCTGGCAAGTGCTGAAGTCTAACCCCAGCTACCACACCAGGCAGCGGCATGGACTAGGACCAGATACCCACATTCTCCTGTTTCCAGTTACCTCTGCACAGTGGATTCAATGATATTGTTTTATTTGATAGGTGCTGCAAGAATTGATTAGCTAATGTTTTGCACAGGGCTTTGGAGTACTACATAATTAGCTAATGCTTGCACAGGATTTTGGAGTGCTATATAATTTCTAAGTATTATTAATATCCTTGCAGGGAAGCTATCTAGTCTCAGAACTCACTTTGTAGCATGCCTTTCGCAAATCGGGCAAGATTGAAACCAGGAATGATCAAATCATGGTATAAATTCTGCATCCTTCATAGTGTGGGTGTATGGACCTGAGAGCAGAAATGGTGAAACCCATGGACTTTACTGCTTTCTTTGGTCTTTGCTGTGATTGATAGAAAACAAGCTGCTATGTGACTACATTATAAATCTGAAGACATAAGCTTCCTATAGGGACTACACATAAACTGGTCAAGGAGGAGAAATGCTGTTACATGGGCCTGCTGGAATTGTTCATACGAGTGAATTCTTCCAGTGCGGCACAGGGAAAATGCAGACAAGAAGGAAACACAATAGAAACTTAAAATGATGGTGGTGCAAAGCCTAAGCTGAAGAACCTTGATTCTCATCTGTAAAACTGCAAAACTGACTTTGTCAGCGCTTTTGCCTATTGACAAAACCCACACACACAACAAAGCACGTCATCTGAATCGAGTAAACTGAACGTAGCTAGAGACAGAGCTTCATGAGCCTTAGGGGAAAGCTGCATGTATATATATAGTCTATTCCATTGGTCTGAAGATCTGCTTTCTCTGAAATGCTTTTCTCTTAAATACTTAGCTTGAAGGAGGCTGTTTGGTCACTCATTCCTGCCAGAGGGGAAAGAATTGCTGGGCTTGGATATAAATCAGACCTGCCAAGGTAAATCACAGTTGGCCGATAGCCTGGCTATTAACATATCTGAGGCCCCAAGTGGTTATGCTCATAGGGTCTAGGAAGGATCAGGAGTGCAGTTAAAAGTCTGATATTTCCTACTATTTTACATCTGAGTGTACTTCCTCATTGCCCACAACAATCAGCTATGCCAGCTGAAATGGCAGATTTATACAGACAGACTTCTTTGTACCTTCTAGCAATGGGAAAAGATGAACATTGAATTTGTCCTAAATTGTATTAAATGGAACTGACAGTGAAATAAAATCTGCAATTCTATTTTTTCCTGTTGGATACTGATCCTATGAACATGCGTAGAAAGGAAGTCATATCCTGCACGCCATCGTATCAATCTAATTCTGGATTCAAAGCTTTTGCTCCAGATACTGACGGGTATAACAGGATCAACTTGACCCACAGTCTTTACAAGCTTGACCTTCAGAGTAGAGCTTCCTGAACACCCATCCTGCCTTCTCTTGAGGGAAGAAAGATGAAAGTGAAGAATGGCACCAGGGGGCATTTAGGAGGTATAGGAAGATAACATTAGCAAAGATAAAAGACATCTTGCTCAACTAGCATCTGGGAACTAATTAGGTGTTGAAGGAGCCATTGAGAGAGATGGAAATTCTGTTTGTCTAGCCAATTTTAACGCAGCCAAACAGCCTTTTACTGTACATCCTGCATGGATAATTTATGATGGCTAAGAAAAGATATGCCCTGTTCTGACTTTCAGTGATCTAAAGCTAAAATCTATTCCGCGGTTTGAGACAGCAGACTGTTCTTCACTAATCACTCATCCATTACTCTCATATTCCTGAAATGAAAAATGGCCAGGTCCAAACCGAGATGGGGCCACTGATAACAACCCACATATGGAACAGTGAAGCTTCGTGCAGAATCTTCCAAGCTGTTGCAGACCAGGACTGCTGTCTCCACATGGTGCAGTCCTGAACGACTCTGAGAAGCTAACTCGGGTCCAAATGCAGTGTAATGGTAAGATCAGGCAAATCCATGCTGCCTGCGAGCAGAAGAAAACACTCCACATATAAATACTGTGTTGACAAGACTTTACTACTTCTATTAGCTCAGTTATCTCTGAACCACGCTTCGTTGCAAAGTGCAGACTAGCCTGTGTGATGCAAGGTACTCCCTTGTGTATGTATCCTTTGCAATAAATGGAAGTCACTCCAATTATTTTTCATTCAGGGGAAGTTGCAATGTAGAAGTAAAAATGTTCATTTCACATATTTAACGTAGAGGGCTCAGTTCAGCTCTACTGTTACATTGCCATCATTTTATTTTTCTCACTGGAGCCAACACTGGATTTATATCAAGTATTTCTTCCACAATATATAAGCATTACAGTTTCTCAGGAAAACATATTTATTTTTAAAAGGAATAAACAATTTATCTTTTCCTAAACTCATCCTGAAAAATCCAGAAATTACTTCTGTTGTGATTGGAAGGAAAAACTTTCAGACAGAGACCAAGCACAAATATTTTCTTCTGAAATCATAAAAATTGGTATACTGGACTACCTGAAAGAAGATCCTTATAATGGAAATTGTTGGGCAACCTGTCATCTCTGCCACTTATTTTGCCTCTAGTAACAAGCTCTGTTTTTCTATTCAGCTTCTCATGACCACTAGTGTGTAATGCTAAATCATCCCATCCCCCAAAAGCTGGGCGATGATTTGCATTGTGCTGTCCACTCTCTTTAGAAGATAGAGTTGTTTGTGGTGAAAGCCCTGAGCCTACTTTCTAGAGCAGCAGGACCATCAACTAGCTCACCTCAGACTGTCCTGGTGACAGCAAAACAAGCACTCCCAATCTCTCTTTCTGCTTCTGTTTCTCATTCTTTAAAATGGCACTAATGCTACTCCTCCTTTTTTATTCCAGCTCTGCAGGGCATGCACTGCTTCTTACTACGGCCATATGTGCACCACTTGGCACAACGAGGAGCCTGACCAAAGCTGCAGGCTCCAGTTGCCACAGTTAACACAAATATGAAGGAAGTTATACAGTATGCCTCACAGCTCCTAGGTCCGCTGAGACCGCAAGGAAAACTCTGGCCATTCTGAGGTCAAGGGGATTTTGTTGATACTGTTCGTTCAACCAAGCTTTCACGCAGCCACAGGAGGATATTCTAAAGTGGAGGACGACTCACCTTGAACGCCTACCACTAAGCTCACCTACTAAACTAGCTGCTGTCACCATTAAAGAATTTTCAGTCTATATTGCTGGTTTCTTATATAAGGAAAGATCTTAGAGGGATCTATCATGGACATAATGGTCCTAGCAATTTACAGCAAAACTATTTGTTATGCTATACATTAAATGTTCTACCCAAACAGAATCACAGAATCATAGAATCATTTAGGTTGGAAAAGAGCTTTAAGATCATTGAGTCCAGCTGTTAACCTAGCACTGCCAAGTCCACCACTAAACCATGCCCCTAGGCACCACATCTATATGTTTTTTAAACACCTCTAAGGATGGTGACTCAACCACTTCCCTGCGCAGCCTGTTCCAGTGCTTGACAACCCTTTCAGTGAAGAAATTTTTCCTAATATCCAATCTAAACCTCCCCTGGCACAACATGAGGCCATTTCCTCTTGTCCTTTTTGTCCATTTGTTACTTGGGAGAAGAGACCGACCCCCACGTGGCTACAACCTCCTTTCAGGTAGTTGTAGAGAGCGATCAGGTCTCCCCTCAGCCTCCTTTTCTCCAGGCTAAACAACCCCAGTTCCCTCAGCCGCTCCTCATAAGACTTGTGCTCTAGACCCTTCACGAGCTTTATTGCTCTTCGTTGGATGTGTTCCAGCACCCCAATGTCTTTCTTGTAGCAAGGGGCCCAAAACCCAACACAGTATTTGATGGATGGGGTCATCAGATATCTCTTGTACTCAAATGCAGCACAAGGGGAGGGGATGATAAAGGATGCTACTTGTCCCTGGAAAAGGAAAAAATCAACACCACGCTACTTTGGTTTTCTTGAAAAACAAAATTTTCGCTTATACTATGGGCAGTCTGTCCTTGTCTTTCCCATGGAGATAAGCACAGAATGGAAGAAGAGGAGCAAAGAGCCTTGGCTACCTCCCCCAGGCATCAGCAAACAGAGAGGAGATGGATCCAGCACGAGATTGATGTGGACGCCATGCAGTCTGACCCACCGCATGTCAAATAAAACATAAAATTGAGGTCCTTCCCCACAGTGAAAAAGGCAGGGGGGACTTCTCAGTGGCAGATCTCAAGGATCAGTGCAGCTACAGTTTTGTGAAATTTCCAACTAAAATTCTCACTCTGGTTTGAAATGGAAACCGTACTCTTCTGTGCTAAAACGTATGTTGTCAGACAGCTGCTGCATTTCCAGCCTGGGTCTTTCTGACCTTTCTGTCTGACCAACTGAGTTCGGTGGAATATTTTCTGGATTTTTTCTCTCTGTAACAGATCACAGGCGGGTCAACCACTTTAAAGTAATTTGAATCCTTCAGGATGACAAATTGTTTCTGTTATCGAATATATGCATAATTACTACTAAAATTATATTTGAAATGGGTACCAGAGAATACAATTTTAGCCCATACCAAGGACCAAAAAGTCAAGAGAAAATGAACAAAGCACGTTTTAATCAGAAGATAAGTAGTTTTCCAGCTACTATAAATAGAAAAGGCTGGAAGAACGCATCTGACAAGCAGAAGAAAGTGTGAGGAGGGTAAAATTCCACACTGTTTTGGCTTTGGACTTCATAAGGTAGTGAGTATGAGATAGTGTGAAATACAAAGAAGCCTTTGTTGTTTACATCTGAAGTTTAAAAGTGGCACAGTGTGAATAAACAAAGGATGTTCCATGAAACACTGCAGCAGTGATGTACTCGCTCCGTTTGAGTTCCAGAAACGGCATGTAAATAGAGTCATTGCCTTCTTGTTTAAAAAAGAGAAGGAGGTAAACTTTAAAGCTTGCCTTCCAGAAAATCTCATTTACCCACATCTTTAGGTTTTTGATAGGCTTTTAAGTGGTAGGAAACACATAAGCTTAATAAGACTAAGATCTGGATCGTTTAGGATTTGCTTGCAGGTTGGTTAAGCTTCTTACTAATGATAATAGTACACATGCTTTTGAAAACCTGAATTAGCTATTTGTTATCTTTTCTGGAAAAAAAGTTTTGCTCTCAAGTACTGGGATAATATCAAGCAATTTATTTTTTGTGCAGACATGAATAAACCATACTGCCATGACAGTTCCATGAGTTAACTGATTATTTTACAGGAGGATGCATTATGATCATTGATAAGGACAGAATCTAAAGATACATAGATTCAGTTAGATATTCAGAATGATATTTCAAGTTGAGCAGTTACGTAGCATCTAACGTGATTCAAGTTAGTTACGGTATCTGTACATACCTTTTAATGCAAAGATCCCCCCATATTTGACAAATCTTTGATCAAATTTGATTTCAATTCAAAATATTCTAACCTATTCCTATGACATAGATAGAGACTAACTTCTAATGAAGTTAAAAAAAAAATTGTTATGGTTTGAATTTGCTGTATGAGAGATCTACACTAGAGCCAGCAGATGAAAACACCTTTTGAACAAGCACATACAATCCTGAGAATTTCCATACAGATCGGTTTGGTTTTGCTTATTTGATGCTGAAACCAACTGATCTCAGAGTGGAAGGCAGGGTAATGCTGTCAGCCGTACGCTTTGTTTTGATTGTAGTGAACCCCGTGTACGCAAGGTAGCTCAAGGTACCAGACACGCGCTCAGGAGGTTGGTAGGTCTGATAAAGGACTGATGGGAACCCCCACCCCACTGGAGTGGCATTTAAAGCACAGCAGATGCCCCTCCAGGACATCACGAATGTCGCCGTGACACTTGTGCATCAGGCAACAGAATTAAACCCCAGAAGTCAGCCCGTGTACTAAAACAGGCAAAACTGATAAAGCACTAAAGGGACATGGGCACAGCTGGGATCGAACAGAAGCTACTAAATCCAGCGTCACTCACTGCATCACCTTGCTAGGGCCACATCTAAACATGCATGCCTCTGAAATCAGCTCCACGGAAGCTATGGAGGAAGATCAAACTGCTGGTGAGTTACTAGCACAGTTGCACATGACAAAATAATACACAGTTAATCCAATTTCTCTAAGCGCTATCCATCTACAGACGCTTTGGTGAAGATTTTGGCATGGACTTCATTTTCATAGCAAGCTGGTTCACCACAGAAAATCTAAAAGATTTCAGTTATTCTTCAGGCGTCAATATCCACTTCTTATGTGAGTGCCCTTGAATGCAGATGGCTTCTGCTTACAAGTCCACAGACTGAAAGCACTATCATACTTCCAAAATCTGCAGATATGTGGCAGAGAAGTCAAACTTTGGATGCTAACCAGAAAAGTAGAAATACGACCTGCACCCTTTGCAAAGCAAGTTCACTTCAACAGCCCAAGCTCTGTGCATATTTATTTAATACCATTACTTTCCTTCTCCAGTTTTGAAAACTGGTTACTTGTGCCTGCAGCAAACCTATTTTACCAGAAGAGGGGAAAAAATGCACTTGGCCAGAACATCATCTGCAAAACCAGCATAGTTATTTCTTTCATGCCCTCTGGCAGCTGCCAAAAATGCTGAGAGTACAGCAGCACGCGGGGAGGGATGAAAACAAAAATCCTTCCTAAGGAAACAGGGCAAATCCTACAGCTTCAGCTCCTTCACACACCATCCCTGAACGAGCTTCCTCTGGGTAGCTGTGATCAGACTGACCTGAGCACAACAGAGAGCAATGTATTACAGGGGGCCTAGCAAGCTATCTTTTAATTGCACGTACCTTTGATTAGCAACAGATTTCTTTCACAAGCTGCAGTGCTTTTTTTTCACAAGCTATAGTGATTTCTTACTAAAGAGGTGCACCTTAGGCTTACAGAAAAATAGCAGTGAAGGAGACTCCTGAGCTTCTTTAGCTTATCCACCTGCCCCAAGCTCTACCTACTCCTTCCTGGAAGAGTTTGGATACAAACTGCTCTCATATATGTGATTAGCAAGCCTCACCACAAACATACCCCACAGGAGGGGCTTGGATGTTTGAATGAGATTCACAGTCAACAAGTTAATTTGTCAGTAAGCTTAGAAAATACGAGACCATCTTGGACTTCAGGGTCAAATTCCACTCGTCGTATAAGCCTCCTAGCATTGACGAAATGGATTTATGCGTCTGGAAAGGAGATTTGAATTTGGCCATTAGTAAAACAAAATACCGAATTGATTGTGGCTGGATAGGAAGCAAAGAAAATGCAGGGAATGCACTTTACATTTCAGTGAGAACCTGGCATTTGCAGCACATCATCTTCCTGCCAGCTAGAGAACAGCAGTGACTTGGCAAAGGTTTGATAGCCAGATGTCATCCTCATCTGGTTGTCTTGGCTCAGGCTGTTTCTTTGAAATGAACAGCAAAACAGAGCGAGTATGGGGTCTTCCTGGTGCTACTTGCACGACAAGAAATAGAAGTAGGAAAGGTCCTTTGGGTGATGCCGTAGTCCTCTGAAGCTGGTGTTGCTTTGCACCATTTTGTCAAATTTACAGCCTTCACCAGGCAAAATCTGGGAGGTGGAATCAGAGTTAACAGACCAAGAACAAAAGGCGATATAAGGATTTGTTTGACAGCTGTCTCTCTTCAAGTGATGAATACAGAACAAATGATCTCCCCGCGTACTTCCCCAAGGCAGCTTTGAACACATTTCGGCACTCAAGAGTCCTGGGTGCATTTCCCAGTGATAAAATGCTGCAGTTATATTTCTTTGTTGAAATGCACTGCTATGTCTCTCCTCCACTGTAAATTTTCAGTTGGTAGTTTTATTTAAGGAGAGAGATCATTTGTTTCCTGCATTTCTATTATATTACCCTAAACAATGACAAGGAGAAAAACATCAGGGCAGGCCCTGTCTAAAACCTGCTGGCTTTCTAGTTCATTCTTATTTAAGCTAGTACAAGCTATTAAAGATGCACTGATAAATATGGAGGTATGCAGTCTAACATTACATATTCCTCCTACCACATGGTCCTTTAGATACAGCAGAAGAGTTGAACTAATGGGGAAATGTTAGCCAGGGTGTTGATGTGGCAGCTAAGTCACAAATGCCTTTAGAGCCAGGATACAAAAGAGAGAATTACATACCATTCTTGCTAAGACCCGCACGTGACTGACCTTATATCAGAAGGAGAATTACTTTTTAAACTGAAAGCCTGATAGCGCGCGTGTATGTTTGTATACACATCAATATGTGTGATAAGAAGGCTGCTTTGTGGCAAAACCTGCCAACAAACCCATTTTTTTGTCGCCATCTGCTAGGAAGAGAGCAAGCACCTGTTAGGAGCAGCTGCTTGAATGCAGAATGTAGGTAAGAGAAAAATCAGTTTCATTTTGGAGTTGGCCTGCTGCAGGTAGCACATGGCTCTCACCAACAAGGATGCCAAGTGGTCCTTTTTAAGCTTGTCCTAATTAGGAAGTGGCTAGTCTCAAAACTATTCATTTAGGTTATTACAGCAAGTAGAGAGAAACGATGGGGCTCCCCCCGCCGCCCCCCAAAACACCTCCCCAGCCGCTGTTGGGGTCTCTGCCCTCTCCTCTGCCTTTTCCTTTTTTCGAAGCAAGAGCACAGGGGAAGCTAACAGACCATTTGGAGATGTCGTGCGTGGCTCCGTGCCTCTCCTGGCATGGCAGGCTGCATCAGGACATGTTGCTCCAAGGAATCACCGTGTTAGCAACACCCCTCTACTCCTTCCTTCGGAGAACAACTGCTTCCCTTTTGCTGCCTCTTTATGTCCATCTCAGTGTGGGTCCTTTGAGGGTTTTACGAGAAGGAAAGGAAGGGGCTCGGTCCAAATGCCCACTGTGATCAAGGCTATAGGCACCAACAGATGCCAACCCTGCCAGGCTGTCATTTCTCCAGGGGAAGCAATGGGGGTCCCTCCATGTAGGCAACTCGAAGTGGGCAGGAGAGACACGTTAAAGAATTTCCCATACTCTTCCAAGTGATATATCCAAGATCACAAGTCAGCATGGCCTCTCCCACCATGCCTGACACCACGGATGGTCTCAAATCTGTTGCCCTTAATCCACGCTCACTGTATCTGTGTTTCCTTTGAAGGAATAAGGTCATTCAGTTCGTCCTCCCCCAATCTCCCGAGCATAGACTGTTTCTGTCTAATTTTCTTCAGCTAGTGAATATAGCATTTGTGCCCCACAGCCAAGCTTGCCTTGCACAGCCTGTGTGACACAGCCACTCACCTTATGAAAGTGGCCAGCTTCTGCCCATCTCAGGTTGTGAAGGGCTTTTGATCTTAGAAATCAGCAAGCCTGCAGGGGATTTTCCTACTCCCCTTTACTACACAGCACTACATCTAATAATCATTGGGGGATGTATAATAACACCATAAGGAGCTCCTATCTACACCTAGGTAACAGCAACAGGAGGTCAATGGATGGGTTTTCCTTGCTCAGGGAAAATTTGCAATAGGAACCGATATTTAGGAGGCCTTTCAGGCCCAAACATCTTCCCTCTTTCTCTTTTCCTTTTTTCCCTGCTTCCTCATGTTCTTTAGCCTCCATTTCTTGTCTTCCCAACCCCTTTGTCCCACCTGCCTATCTTCTGATTTGCCCTGTGTCACCATCCTGTGCTATGAGGATGATAAGTATTTGGCTCACATAACCTTTTTATAAATAGCATGTCCAACTCATTCAATCTCAAAGATTGATATTTTCTTAAATGGCAGCAAAGAACTGGTTTGAGTGTCACAGTGTGCTCAAAGGTGAAAATACAGAGGCTAATGCACAAACACAGACACTGCCTTGAGAAACAAAGGATATTCCCAAGGTGTTTTTGAGGCTCCAACCAATGCGGTCTGCATTACAGTTCAGCTGGATCAAATGCTGATCAAAAAAACCCCTGATTTCTGGATGGGAAAACACCCATCCAGCTTGGGCTATGGAAATGAGAGCATGTGGGGCTGACAGAGAAATAACATTTCTTCTGCTTGTAAAAGAGTAAATTTGATCTTGATGCAATGAAACACACATAAAATCACAAAAAGCCATCCCACAGAGTCACTTCTCCATACAAAGCTGCACTTTAAATCCTGTAGTTTAGAACAAATACCTTAGGTCAAGCAGGACTTTTTTTCTTAATGCAGATTTGTATCTGTAAGTACATCTGTAAGCATATAGATTTATGCCTCCTGGGACATGCCTAATGGGCTCTGAATTCACTCTGGCTCATTTCTTTGTAAAGCGTTGGCTATACAGTGGGAGAATTGAATAGGGTCTTTCACTGATGGATGTTTTTTCATTCTGAATTTAAATGTACAAACTGAGATCGTGGGTTATTATTGCCATGAGAAACAACAACAGAAAATGCAAGAGCCATAGATTAGGGCGTCAGTGACACAGAAACATTCAAGGACGGGATGAGCTAATTAATGTTACCCTCTGCCCTCTAAATTAGTCATATATTTACTTAAGTGCTTCTGCTCACCACTAGCCAAAGGGCAATGATGCAGGAACATGCAAAGAGGGTAACTCTGGCTGTCCTAGCTCCTTTTAGCCAACAAAGCCCATTTGGTAGCAAGGTATCCCTCCTTCTCTTTTATATGCTGTGATTCACTGCTGAGTTTGGGCTCTCAGAGAGGAGACTGCGATGTTGAACACCCCGGTGCTGGCTTAGCACATAGAAGAGAATGGGAAGAAGCCATTAGAAAGAGGGATGCTGAGCTCAGCATTATGGTTCATGAGAGCAGAAATCAAAGGCGTCTATGCCCAGGCATGAAAGTACCCCACCAGGAAAGCCTTCCCCTAGGTACAGCTAAAGAAACACAGGCTAAATCCATCCTTAAGAGCCGCCCAGGTGCCAGTGGAGCTCTACTGCAAAGCAAACCCACTTGTGGCACTCCAAAATATTAAAATATTAATAATGTCCACATTTTTAACCACTCGCATGCACTCGGATGAAGAACTGTCAAGTCGGGAACAGCTCAGTCTTTGAAACAATCTGGTGAAAAGTCCTAACTTTCCTGCCTTTTCAAAAAAATTCCAGCGACTGAAAGGGAAAAAAGGAGGAAAAAAAAAAAAAAAAAAGCCTTGTTCATGCTGTTACAGTTTAGGAACTGCTGGCATCCCTGTCTCCAAAAGGAAGGGGAGCTGAGAGCTGACTGCTCAACAGCTGAGAACGTGTGTTCTGGAAGCAGCACGCTTGAGCAGATGGTGAAATGATTACTGCCAGTAAATGTTAGAGCCCTCTTTTCCCCCCCCCCCCTTTTTTTTTTTAAACTTGAATTCTGAACAACAGGGGAAAAATAATTACAAAGAATACATGAAAGCAGCTTGATTTCCTTCCTTTTTCTTCTCTGAAAGTGTGTGTGTCTTGTTCCTCTCTAATACCTGACGCTGCAAAAGTGGATATTCGCTGGGCTTGCTGGATTAAAATCTAGCAACAAGCACTTTGTTCTGGTGAGTTTAACACGGCTGTTGTATTTAAAGCTGTGTCTTCACTGGAAAATAAGGAGGTGCAGGATCATGTGCTGTGTATAGGACCTTAAAAATGAGATACAAGGAAAAGGAGAAAGGCTGTAACTGTATATATCGTAGCCCGTGGGTCAGCCTTTAAATAGGCACTGTGCTGGGTTGTGGTGTTCCAATTAGTACTCGGGCTGAGCAATGGGAATTAGGCTTGGGCTATGCCTTTCCCTCACTTCATCAGGTGGTTTGGCTTTCCCTCTGAATCCTTCCTCTGCCAGCACCTCTCCAAGCTCTGCCGGCTGCAGACCCAGGTACCTCCATTGGTCTCCTGGTCCCAGCTCCCTCTCCGATGAGTCTGAGCAGCCCTAAACAATTTCTAATCCCATTAGCTCTCTTGTTCCCCTCTCTCCATCCCAACCTCCTCCTTTCTTTCCCCCCTTAAAATATCATTTCTTTCATTTTTGCCTTCTAGCCAGGCAGCTTGTCCCTCCTCATTGCACTGGGTGCCATTGTTTTAAAACCCCAGGAAAACCCAGCTCCCAAATTTGCAAAGAGCAAACATCAGCCGCGATGGTAAGGAACATCCCTGTCGCTTAGGTAGCGGTGGAAAGCAAGCTGCGGCAACAGGGCACGCGCAGTCAGAGCAGCACGACACTTACCCTGCAGCGTCTTTTGAAGGCTTCAGCTGTTAAATGCTGCGACATATCTCCCAAATGTGTGGGATTTAAAAAAAAAAAATGCCTGTAAATTAAGAAAGGCTAGGGAAATTTCCACAGGGAGATAAAAAAAAAAAAAGGCAGAACATGCGCAAAAGACGCCCCCTTACCAAATTTCAGATCTCTGCTCTGCAGCAGGGAGGTATCAGGGCTCCTTGTAGACAGGCTGGGAGAAATATTTTAGTATTGAAAACAACATGTTTTTCTCCAGCTTCCTTCTCTGAACAATTTTGGCTGGATCTTTAAAAATATCAGTCTGAGGAGACAGAAAACTGGCATGGAAAATTTCACCCCCCAAATTAATGTTTGCTAAAGTATCAATCAACTGAGGAAAAGACTTCTGAGAGGAACTGTCAGACATCCCTAAAATGGGGAGCACCCAGCTCCACCTGCAAGACTGAGGTTGGAAGTAACTTCTTCTCTTTCACCCATTCACTACTTTAGCAGTCAACTTCTGTTAGCGCAGAAACATTTTTTTTATTGTAACCGTACATTTTTTTGATGTAGCCAGTAAAAGGTGACTGGTGGGGGGGGTAGCTTCATCTAACTCCTCGACAAGAGACATCTCAACAGCTACATGCTCGGGACCTCCTGCATAACCTGAACTTAGGATAACGGTCTACTCCACAATCAATGTCAATGGATACCCACCTCCAGCGAGTCGTTCAGCCCTCCTAAAATTTGCCTTGCCATCCAGAGGTGCCTATACTGCTCCATTGACTACAGAAGATCCCATCATTTCTTTATTCCTGTGTTACGTGCCTCAGTTAGGTGCCAAAATTTCTGATGGTGACTCCAGGTCAAAGCAAATCAAATCTGCAATTAGAAGACTGAGACTTCCCTAGGTATTTCTTTGTGACTGTACAGGAAAATGAATGGTCAAAATCTACTAAATTCTCAAAGATTATTATTATTATTAGCCATGAAACTCTCTTTGAAAGTCAGGCATGATTTTTCAAGGTGAAACCTAATAGTAGTTAAAGAATAAGATTTTAATTTCAGTTATAATAATTTTGAGGCTTTGTAGGGATATTTTCAATTACAATCACAGCGCTTATCCCTTGACAGTTTCCAGGAAAGAAAAGAGAGGAATAATTGAAATGTTGCATCTTCATTCAAAGACTCCACCACTTACCAAACAAAACTGAAATGAAGGGTGCCCAGAAAGTCAGCAGTGGACGATTGCATGAATACTTCTCTCCTTGAGATACAGCACTTGTATCAAGGACATACACCATCAATAACGACAACAGCAGCATTTGTCTTTGCAATTTAACTGTATTCAGAGCCCGCTACTCAAATGCTTACTTAAATAGTAATAGCATAAATGGAGTTGCATAGACACCGGTCCTTGTAGTTAGGCGATACTAGCTTTTGAGTTCAAAGGCTGAGCATTTTAGCTGTGTAATAATGGATAATATTATAAAGCATTGTGTTGAAAAGCAAATATTCCTATACATGAAAATATCCTGTTCCCACAGAGCAGGAACCTGGCTTTCTCTTTCTTCTGTATTCTATCACTGTGATTTGAAGAAAAACACTTGTGACACTTGTGGGATAGCACTTCGTGCTAAGTTACTAGGGAACAGGACAGGTTTGGGGCTGTTTTTTTTAATTTGTTATTACAGCTAACTGAGGACATTTAGATTTAAGTTCGACAGCACAAAACCAGATGACACAGGAATACTTTAAATGCATATATGAAATACCTGAGCATTTCTTGGCTGATCGATAGAATAAAAATCAATAGCAACTGAGGAAGTATGCAAGGGATTTAATTCGATTTGAAAATGACACATTTTCAAGGTGATGTCCACGTTCACCAGGAGTGGCAAAGAACTTGTTGGGCCCAGAAACAGCTCTGAATATCTGTTTTGTCATCCTATCTTAAAGCACATTTGCTGAAAACCCCCTCTGCCTGCCCATTAAAAGTGTTTGCCTTCAGCTACTGAAGGTTTCTTATTATCTTCTCTGAGCCTGGCTTGGTGAAAGGCAAATACCCCACAGTTCTTTCTTTACAGAGTTTATGAAGTGATACCGTGTTCATCAAGAACAAGGCCAAACTGTACTCCAAGACCTCTGTACAACCCCAAAGGTGTGATATTGTTTTCATGATTCCCCCGAGTGCATTCAGGAGCCGTGTAAAGTAAATGTGCCTGCTACGGCTGTCTTGACAAGCCCATGCTGTCTAATGCCTATTTCACAGGATTACAAAGTGAGGCTTACAGACCTTATTAAAAATATCACCAAAAAAAGTTGCTGTCAAATTCTTTGTGGTAAAAATTAATTTGTGACCCCACAAAGTCAACACAAGATTTATGAGTCTGTAGATGAGAAGTTGGGGCAGGCCCTTTCCTACCTGTCCCCCTATTTGCCCACTTGTAAAACAGATGTTACAGCATCTCTACCTACAGAAGAGATGCTTCACAGCTAAATTGTGTAATATGAGGATACCGCTCGACCTCGTGAGTGCCTCAGAATTGCCTGGCCTGGTGAGGAGTCTCAGGAGATGCAACCAAGATGACTACACATCTTTTTGCTGGAAAAAGCGATGTCTCTCACGCCAACCTTCCACTTTCCTTCCCTCTAGTTAGGATGCATCCCATCCCTTATCATGACAGAAAACCCAGAAAGGCTGAAGCTGAGTGAGCCGAGCATTACCGAAAGGATAATCCTGTTACCTCTGCAACGACAACTCCTAAGCAGCAGCTCCTGGGACCTTAAGGAGGTATTTTAACTTTCAGTAGAGCTTTGCTCTTCACCTTTATCTAGTTAGTGCTTCTGAAGTGCTTTGAGAACCTGGGGCAAAAAGTACAATATGAAGCTTAGACTAATTCCATATTGGCCTATTGTATCTGGCCTCTTAATGAGTATAATTTATAGAATTCCACTAACATAAATGCATTCCAGCCATCCCTGCCCCCAAAAAGGAATCAATTGAGGGAAAATGGTCCATGACAGGAAAGAATGAGAGATCGATTAAATATTTAAAGTGTTACTGTAAATGAACAAGACGCACAAGCCAGGTCAGTAATGAGCTTCCCTCTAAGCCACTGGGAACTTACATTAATGCTGCACTTGACTCCTGCAGGTCTCTCCCACGCGCCAGCAAAACTCTTACAAGTTGCCAAGCAGACACATCGTATAAAGTAGTGTGTTAGGCTACGTGCGTGCGTGCGTGTGTGTGCAAGATGGAGAGCGATTTAACTGCTTCTGCACTTCCAGCGCAGTAAAACAGGAGAAGACAAGAATCAGAAATAGGTTTCCTTTGGGACTGGGACAGACTTCTAGCAACAAGGTAATCAAGTTCGCATAAAAGATTCTGATTCTGTTAAAGAAATTTCACAAAACATAGAATAAATAGATTATTTAGGTTGAGACTCCTTACCATTTGGAAAGAAGAGATGCTGGAATTAACACTCACTTCACCTTATTTTTTCCAAAGGAATTCATTATATTACATGTATAAACTATGTCCTCCACTTAGTATACTCCAGCTACAGAGGAAAGGCCACAATAAATACAAAAACCCCAGCCTTATTCCAGGTGACTAAGATGATGGCCTTGGCTCCTGTGACATTTAAGCTCAGTTCAGACTGCCAAATATAGAAGAGGCACACATTGGGTCCCTAAATATTCAGCATACATAAGCAGACATAACATATCTGACAGATTGCTAAAATACATCACTTTAAGCAATATTAGCATCCATGGGAGTTTCCAAGAATGGACAGAGTTAATAGTCCTTCTTAATTTTGTGAAAAATTTTGACTGAACAGCTCTGTTGTGACTTCTAATACTAGAAATACTTAAGTATTTGATTTCACGCCAGATGGGAAACTATTTGTGATTAAAGATGCTAATTAGTACAAGGACTCTGGCTAAAAGAAAGATGACAGAAAAACACCCTAAATTAGAGCAAGATTAGACCAGAGGAAGATTAAAATTAGAGTTCCTCAAGGAACATTCTTAGGACTAATCCTGTTTCATATGTTCATTCACTACTTTGACACAGAACAATAGAAATCAGTTGACAAAATATGCACATGCAAAATGCCACCATGGCATCACACAGTTTGCACAGACTTTTGCAAGTCATCCTACTGTCCCACAACAGAAACAGCTACATTTCCAGCTTTCCTGATGCATATTTGCCCAATCTTTTCTCATCTCTGATCATTCGTGTTGCTCTACTCTACATCCCCACCAGCTGACCTGTTTTTTTGAAGGACATCACCCAGAACCATGCACGGCAAAACAGCTATGGCTTAGTGAGAGCTGAATAAATCAGGTTTACTGCATATGGCGTGTAGGCTAACTTAATAAATATACATCCTAGAATGTATTTGCATGTTTTTTCCAAGAACACGGCATTGTTGGGTGCTATTCACCATACTCATCCTAAATCTGTTCCTATAAAATAACCTCCTAGCCTTGCTGTTTTCCACTCCAAATACATGCAGTTAAATTCGCTTGCTTAAACCAGAGCCCTGTGCAATTCCATTCAATGCATCTCTCTACTTTGACACAAACAAATGTCAAAACTATTGTTAACTTCTCTGACTACAGCTTTCCAGCAAATTTCATACAGACTTTACAGTAGTTTCATGTAGACCTTGTTGCCTTAGCTTGCTTACAAGGATGTCATGAGGGTCAGTGTCAAAAGCTTTCTTGCACAAAGATATATGACACCTACTACTTCTCTTCTGTCCACAAGGCTTTTTATCCTGTCACAGAAGGAAATTAGATTAGTTTGATGTCATTTGTTCTTGACAAGTCCATGTTCACTGTTACTTAGGTCCTTGTTATCTTCTGGGTGCTTAAAAAGGCTTTGATTATTTGTGCCAGTATATTTCTAGGAATTAACTTAGAGTGGTTGATTTCTACATTGTAAGGTCCTCCTTTCCCATTTAGTATTAAGACAGGCACCAAATCTGCCTTTTTCCAGTCCCCCAGTACCTCACCTGTCCTCTGCAAGTTCCAGCCACTTCTAACTGCTAACAGCTCTCAGATCAATACAAAGAGAACTGGAATATCATAGAAAAAAAAAAACAACAGACAACTACTCTTCAAGAGTGAAGCACATAGAAATGGATTAAAATAGAAGACCTCAAATCCAGACCTGAAAAGCAAGATCTTCAGCTATTAAAACAAAGCTAAGAAGGAGAGAACCCCCTTTTTGGGGTAACATTTGATATGGTGACCTTGAAGTTATCACTGCTTCCTTTGCTATCAGCCACATCTGCTCTAAGGGAACTAGGAACCCTTCCTTTCAAATTTTCTAATTAATTAACATAAGTTACATTCAAAGATATTGTTCTCAGCCTATACTTACCTTGAAGCATATTGTGTCTACCCAAAGAACCCCATTAGCTCCTGAAAGATGTTTTATTCAATTATATCTACAGAGCTAATAACACATAATATGGCTACAGCCATACCAGTAAATTAAACTGTGCCAGGGCACGGACAGAGGAACTCGATCATCAGTACTGCTAAGCTTTTATAGCAGCCCATGGCATGCTTTTAGCCCACAGCAACTAACACTCTTTCCCATGCTTTCCAATCACGGTTTCAGAGAGCGTGGGCTAGGGATCATTCCCAAAGGCAGTTGCAAGTGGCCACCCTGTTTCCGAAAGTAAAGGACTTTAATAATATGAATGAAGCCAGACTTCAAGCTTTGCCCCACTGACATGATGCACCTATTCATAAGACAAGTGCAATCCAGGGATGCAATCATTCAAGAAGTCTCTAGAAGAGAGAGAGGTAGGTTAATCATTCCTCCCACGACAAGGTATACCACAGCAGCCTGCTAGTGTGACTGTCTAGAGTATTTCCTACGTGGTTTATTCACATTACAGAACTTTTACACAGCATAATTTTTAGAGGCTATTTTGGGGCATCTCTTAATCCGTTCCATATCAGCACTGTTGTGGGGTTTTTTTTCCACTTGTACATTATCAAGCAGCTTAAAACATTATTCCATTAATTTATCTGCTGATGACATGAGCTTGGGTAAGCAGTCTTAAGTCATTTTTCATTGTGATGACACTTTGGCTCTGGTATTTACATCCATCTTCTGCCATTAAATGATATTTGCAGCTAAACCCTTCAGAATTATGTGATTTATACCTCTACGATATCTATGTGTCTTATGAGCTGATCTCCGCTGTTAGTAGGTGCTGCTAAACCACAGCCTGCATGGCAGGCTGCCTACTTGCCAAGATTTGGGGATAAAACTGGCTATCAAGAGCAGCATTTTTGGCAAGCCAGCTGGACCTATCCAAGGATCCAAGCATTCACAGTCTTCCGACGCTGACCCTCTCCCCCTGCTCTTCGGCAGCAGAACATTATACTTCACTCTAGGCCAATTTGTCCCATCTTGTTGCCTATTCATTGCTCCATTCAAATATTTGTGCTGTATCAGGGAATCTGCAGCCTTACTCTTGCCCCAGCTATCAACGTGGCACACAGCACCCTGCGACATATCTGCACATAAGGACATGTTTGTCAAAGTGGCAACACAGATGAAAAGCTCACTCAAGCTCCTGGTGTAAGTACATCTCTAACCCTCCATGGTTTCAACCTCCCAAGTCATCTACGATCAGCTTTGTTGTGCCGTGATTTTGTAGAGGTTGGCATAAAGAATTAGTCCAACAGGCAGTGACTGACAGTTTTCTTCTAAAAAACCGTACCATCTGGCAAAGAAGAATTGCCATACCATGTTATCCTAGTCCTCTAAAGCATTTTTGTACTCTGTCCAAGGCCAATGAGCAATCAGCAGATGTGGACAGAGAGAATCTGAACCACAGATGTGGCTAAACTGGCCATGAAGATACATAGGCCGTAAATTTAAAAAAAAAAAAAAGTAAAAAAAAAAATCTTTTACTCTTGGATAAATGAAGTTAGGAAATAGCCTCCCAATGGGAATAGCTCAGAAAAACCTCACTAGATGTTAAATGGGACTCAATTTGTTTATGGGAAGGATTCAATGAGATGGTTGCCCAGAATAACAAGGAACCAGATTAGATGACCTAGGGAATCCTTTCCAGACCCAAGTTTCTGTTCTCTTTAAACTATGCGCACGGAAAATGCAGTGCTCATTTCTGAAAGGAAAATGTGTTTTCCTGTAGCTTTGACATGCATACAGGACTCTCTTTATCCCATCTGCAGCAGTTCAGAGAGCTATTTAATGTGTTAAATGCTGCTAAACTATGTCACCTATGGCATTTTTCTGCTTTCCAGTAGATGAAAAGGCTTCTGTTCAAAAAGAAAACTGCAATATGTGCTGCATGAAATGCCAGCTGGGGGTGGAAGAAGAGAATGTAGTGATGGCAGATACTTGATTTAGCTCTGCATCAATAAAACATCCAGATTTATAAGACAGAATGTGATGGAAAATGTCTTAATGGAACTACATTTGTAACAGTACATTGGTTCACTCACCTGTAATTACTTCAAAGATGCTCTGCTCTATTCCTTGTGACACCAGCAAATTTAATGTGGCAGTCTCAGTCTTTCTTATTTAGCCACTAGCAAGTTCATACATCAGACACATGCACCAGGTCTTCAACATACTAATGATTCCTTGAGCAGATACTTGGTGAAGTATTGCAGTATCAATACTTAAGCTCTGTGAATGCATAAGGTGTCTCTGAATTTCTGTGTTAAAAAAAGGACATTTTGCATTTACAAGAAAGGAGTGATGTTTACAGTGCTGGATAGTGTGTATTCTTACAAACAAAGAATTAAGGGCCAAATCTTGAATTCAGACTTAGATCTCACCCACTCAAAGCTGTCACTGAAATAGGCGTGCCAAGTAATGAACTTAATGGTTTTCAGGCAAACTTCCATTGGATTCAGTTAGGAAATAAGACCCATAAGGTTTGGCCCAGCAACCATTTTGCTACTCTAAAAGCTTGTCAAGATCTGAGTGAGGACTTCCATATCTGGCCCTATTAATTGGGTCATATTTTCAAAATCTCTACTCATATTTCTCTTTTTTTCCTCAATCACACAGTTGTATTGAAGCTAAGTGGGTTACGTTCAGCTGGTTTTTGACTATTCATATGTGGTCTATTAATCAATAGCAAATATCATCAGGTCATTTGAATTGACTCTATCAGTCAGTGTGGATCAAATGACACACAACAAATTGTTCCCTTTAGATAAACTGATCCTTTGAATGTACCAAAAGAAAGATTGTTTCTCTTCACAATAGTATCTTAGCAAAAGCACTTTTTTAACTTACAACTTACAAAAACTAACTCAGCCTCAATATCCTTGGAGATCAGTGAAGCATCATACGAAACATCACATTACTCAAAAAAGAAAACTGCCTGTAAAACAAGCTGAGGTGCTAACATCAGCTGAACAAAGGAGTACGTGCCGCCGTAACAGATGGTCCTGCTCAGACCTCTCCCCATCACTCTTGTTCACGCACTCCCAATTTCCTCAGGTCGGTGCTGGTGCTCTTCTTGCCTTCTGGTCAACTTGCCCAGGGAATTGTATCAGTGGAAAACTAACTCACAAAAGAATACAACATTTTCTGCCAGTTTAGATCTCTGAATTGGCTCGGCACAGTCTCACATGAGTGGTAGTGAAAAAGAAGGGGTGGAAGGGGACAGCAGAAGAGAGGAGAAGTCAGAATCGCCTCTTCCAACAGCAGACGGTTGGGCGAGTTGCTTGACTGTGACGTGCGACTGCACCTGAAGCGTCTGTTGTTCCTCCTCCTCCTCCTCCTCCTCTTTTCGCTGCGGCTCAGACGTAGGGCCTTTGATGTCAGCGGAGTTATTTTGGTGCAAACTAGGCGTGAAGGGAAAACAAGCCACGGTGTCCTACATAGCAGTCTGCTGGCAGAGGTAGTGATAGTACTGAAGAGTCCTGACTCAGAGCCTCAACGTTTCACAATCACAGAAATTTCTTCTCCAAAGTTTACATCACATGACAGCTTTTTGGCCTTATTATTTCAATACCTGGCAATCAGTCATTGCAGCTGCTGCAGCTCCCGTCTTTGTCAGGAGTATAAATATAGCAGAAGACAAGATCCAAGATACTACCAGTGACCAGAAAATAACTATGGCTTCATAAAAGAAATTATTACTTTCTTCTTATTGTATTTTAATGGAAGGATGTTACTGACAGTGGGGTGTTTTACTTTGTTCTTGCTGTAGGGTTTTTTTTCACATGATAATAGTGTAGCCTCTCAACCAGCCTTTAAAGGTTTGTGGTAGCAAAGTAAACCTGAAGCCTTCCTTTCTCCTTTACTTGCCACAGCCACATCCAAGCAGGGTTCAGGGCAAACATTCCTCCTCTGGTCTGGCCAGGCTTCCCTATGGCATCTAAATCTCTCCTTATCCCGTGTTGTCAGCCACCATGAGGTCTTGTAAATCTTGCTGAGGAGTGGCACCAGGCTCCAGGTCCTCACATTATGGAGGTTCCTGATCTTTAGCAGAAGACCTGGACTGTGCCTGTCCCAGAACATGCAGTAAGACATCAGAGCAAAGCTCTCAATGGCTGGGATTTGCTAGTGAGCACTTGGGCAGACAGCCTGAGCGAGAGCTCTCCATCCCAACCTGGTCAACCAGGCGGATCCTCAAAGCCTGTTCCACTGTGCCTGAAAAGCGCTGGGGTCAATGAGATCCACAGAGAAGGGTCCCTCACTCCTTCTTAAGTCTGCTCCAAATCTCCAAGAGAAGAACTCTTCCCTGCCAGAAAGCAGGTGATACATTTCTCAGAGCTGTGCTTCCTCTCCAAGGTGAGGCAGGAGCACATTTTGTGATCCAGCTACTGAAGGAGTAGGATACACAACTCAATGAAGAAAGAATGATGATAACCTGAATGTCGCAATCTTCCAGCACCTGCAGCTCATCCTTTTCCTCCTAACACCTTTGGAAAAGGAAGGATTGGCAGCCTGGGAACTCAGGTTCCCTTCCTAACCTGAAGATCTCATCTCCTGCTCCAGTCACCTCCAAACCTGCCTCCTGCCTGGCTTTCTCTGATCACACCAAGGGAGATTGACGCTTGCTTTTTCCACACCTCATCATGTTTAGGCTGAGGGAAAGGCACACCCTTCCTCCTGTCACATGAACCAGAACTCCAGAAAAGCTGTAACAAAGTCTACATCCTCCAATACAGTTATCAAAATGCCAGTAAAGCAGCCATGGCCACCAAGGTGTGACAGCGATGGACACTAGGTGAGGATCCAGCTTAGATGGATGCCATCAGAGCAATAGGCTGGGTGGACCTTTGGTCAGACCCAACACATCTGGTCCTATGTTTTTATGCAGTTTGTACAATTTCAGCCTTCCAGAACAACAGATTGGGTGAATGAAAATTGGCCACACGATGGTAGAAAGCCGTTCGCCAATTGCCTGCCCGCAGAACAGACCTGATTCTAACCCG
Source organism: Harpia harpyja (assembly GCF_026419915.1). NCBI lineage: Eukaryota > Metazoa > Chordata > Aves > Accipitriformes > Accipitridae > Harpia > Harpia harpyja. The sequence continues at coordinate 3,154,088 of NC_068954.1, read as the reverse complement.
ATTCCTGCTTGGTTTAGGTCTACAGCTATAGACACAATTATTCCAGGTCTGCATAGGTAGAAAGCGCCAGGGACTCTGAAAATGCCTTAAATATCCATTAAAACCCATTTGTGCACATTCCAGTCTCCTCTCCACACCTACCCAGACATTTTATTGATCTGCTAAGAATACTTATTATGGGGAGTGGTCTTGGGAGACAGATGTAAATATGTTTCTGTGGGTATGTGGTTTTGTGCAAATTTCAATACATGTAGTAGCCTTATATCTCCTGAAGTTCCCCAAAAATAATCTCACTTATCTTTTCCCTACAGCCAAGACACTTCTGTCTCTTGGTCAGTCCTGCTTCGTACCAAAGGGTTGGTACTCTGACAGCGTCTTCGTGGGTGTTTGGTACACAAAGAAGGTCTGGAGGTGAGGAAAAAGCCCCAGTGCTCTGAGAGCACAAGGATGAGAGCGTGCTTACCTATTCAAAAGGGAAGAGAGCTGCCATCGTAGTTCACGGTCCCCACCAACCTTCCCATGTTCGAGCAGAGAGGTGCTCACACAGACACCTTCCCCGCAGCATAGAAAATAACTCACACCCCCAAACGCAGCTTTACAAGTCTGCCAGCGAGCACAGGGGAATGGACACCAAGAGCGACAGTCTTGCCATCATTTGCAGCACCGCCTCAGCACTCCACCTCTGCCAAGTGCTGTGCATTGATTTTGGATTTTATTATTTAAAGTGGATCTTCCATCTGCAAGGCTGTGCAGACTTGTGACTTTTACACCTGAGGTGCTGGAGCTGGAAGATGGTAGCACAGCCAGAAAGGCAGATTACAGAGCAAGCCGGCGACACTCCACCTAGGATGCCTGCTGTGAATCCACTTTTTTCTTTTAAGAAGTTATAAGAGGAAACATTTGCAGTGTGTCTCAGTGACATCTCTGGGAATAATCCCCACTGAGCCCCTTCCCCACTGCATCTTAAAAAGTCACTACCTACCCTTATGTTTGGAAATGTTTCTAAGCAGCTTTACCTCATTTCAGATAAGTATTACATTAACGGAGCTCCAACATCCCCAGCAGCAAAGTTATTAATACATTCTAGGTTGCTTCCCAGATCATGTTTTCCTCCCCAGTCCTAACCAGTCGCTCTCTGTAACAGCATGTTGCAGAGCAGCAAAACAGTCCTGGCCTCTTTTTGCTTCCAGTCAGAACAACACTCTTTCGATTTCATATTTAGCTCATGTCTGCCAAAAAGCAGCATGGACTCTGATACTGGATAGAAAAATGCATGGCCTAATTTACTAACATGATATTATAAATTAGAATTATAAATGTGGATCACAGCTGATGTCACTTCAATTCACATCATGCAGATATCATCAAAACAATGCATCTTCCATGAAATAATTCAATATCCTCAAGTAGCAGGAAAGGGACTATTGGCTTATAACATGCACCTCTCCTTTATTTTAATATAACATTAAATATGCACAGTTAAGCACTCAAAAGTCAGGAAATGAGAAATGCAAGGCTCATAGAGCTTTAACTCTGCCTCCTTGAGGATATTAATTATGTTGTCATCTTTTATCAGATCACTGCATACTGTTTCTTAAATAATCTTTTTTCCACAACCTTTCACACATCTATATGTTCCAAAACAGCTCAGGATGGCTCTGCTAGAGACCACAGCAATTTATAATGATGAGAGGACAGGCTGAGGGATTCACGTTTCAGTTCTGCCTTTGACTTCCTTGGCTTCCCAGAGTTAAAATGTGCAACTTAAATGTTAAAATACTGCTTGCATTTCACTGTTGTTCATCCCAAGATCGAAGCGGCGCTCCCTGGGCTGCAATCTGTTACCGTCTGATCATTTCAGGTGTTGTGCGATTCTCAGAGCTGCAGTCCCTCTGCTCACACCCTGAGAAGGATGCGCTCGGACACCGGACAGTAATTTGGGTAGCACTTCTGAATACTCACAGTGCTGCTGTTGTAGACCAGAAAGCCGTGAAGGCATCAGACCCTTTTTGTTCATGAATCTCCCTGCATGTCGGGGAATGGACTGAATTCAGGGTTATACTGAAAATGGGAGTTCTTAAAGAAAAGTCATTTTCAGTTTTCCCTCAAAACATTAGAAGTAGTCATCAGTTATCTCAGCATCACACACGTGTAAAAACATAGTTATGACCTTCAGCTGATCTTCCACTGTTATACCAGTGGGACAACATAGTGAATGGAGTTCTCTTAAGTTAGTGGACCCTTTAAACCCTCTTCTCTGCAATATTTTAGTGATTGTTCTGCAACTGCTTTTTACTGCTGTGCTGTATGGCTCCCAGTGAGAGGCAAAATGACTTCTTATTTCATTTAGGGTGACCTTTTTTTTTTAGGAAAATTAATATGAATGAAGACATGCCTCCAAGCATATTCAGGCTGCATCTAAATTGCCCTCCAGTAACACCCTCAGTAATGTCGGTGAGACCACACTCCCCAACCATCCACCCAGAGACAGTTTTAGGGTGCCTGTAAGAGTGCAGTAGGAGCTTCCTCATCTGGTACCCTGGGGACAAGGGCTCCCAGGCCTAAAGGCATTCCCCAGAGAATTCACCTGGACCAAACTCTTGCCCGGACCCTACCTGAAACGTCCAGGCTATACCTCAAGTAGTAAATTGGGCTGGGTATGGAAAGTCCCAGGAAATCCTCTATCACCTCTGGCTGCTCATGACTGAGACCATACATTGTGGATCTGATATAGCTTGCACAGCGAGGACACTCAATCCTGTAAAGGCTACCTCCAGAGAAGACAAAAGTGCCACAGAGTGTAGCTCAGTCTTGGGGAGGCCTTTACTTGCTGCTGGCAGGCCACCGATCTGATGGGACTTCCATCGACTAAGAGGTCACAAACCCAGGTGGATTCACCACCTAACGATAAGCTGGCTTTCTCTCCCTGGTATTGACATCCACTAATGAAACAGAGTCAGCCTCTCCTACAGACCGTCTATTAACTAGGTCTTCACCAACTTCTCCCCTTCTCTGTGGATCTGCTCCAAAGCTGATCCTGCAAACCCAATGAAGGAGCTTTCCCGTTCCCTAGGTATCACTAGCAAAGCAGAACACCAAGAGGCCACTGGAGACCATCCTACATGTCATCCTACATATGACATCCTACATATCCTACATATGACACCCACACATGATGCTCTCAGTGAAATGTACCCAGCAAAATCACTTGCAGCATGCAGTTAGGCTGGAAGCACCCTTGGTATTGGATCTCGGGAGGGTAACAGTGCTGCTACCTTCTGAAATGGCAGGTCTGCCTGCTTTTGAGATTCCTGCTGCTTTTTTTGACTTTCTCACTCCTTGCATACAGCAACTTGGCAAAGCATGCAGAGGCAACAAGGTCAGAGTGGATGCAGAGGAGTCACAGCAGATGACCCTGCTTCTCTAGGACAATACCTGGAGTTGAGGGTTATGCTTAGTACAGAAAACCCAGGTATGCAAATAGGGTAGGATGGGGCTGCTGAGTTCCTCTGCCGGAGTTTGTGGTGATAGGTCACATCTGCATGTGTGCTTTATCTGTGGTGCCACATGGACAGGACCGAGGACCTCTGAACCCAGTCTTCAGGTGTTAAGCACGAATGCAGAGGTGGCCCTAACACCATCCCACTGGCAATCCCTAGGAGAACTTGAAAAAAAGCAGCACAGATCTTCCCCTAGAGCCACTGCTGACTGCTGTTTGGTTTAATAAGGGCCAGCCCTATTAGCAGAAACAGATTTTCACTTTCTAGAACAAAGATGATGAATCTGAATGCACAGACAAGGCAACCTTTAGAGAACAGCAATTATAAGTAAGCACTTTCCTGTTTGCTAATAGCACATATTCATAATGAACCTCACTCTATGAGATTAATAAGCCAGAGGCATGTGTCTGTCAGACTCAGTACTAAGTAACAGAGAAAGCACTTAGCTAGTCAAGAAATAAAGGTACTGCATGAAAGATTTTTAGTTCAGAAATACTGTATATATAGTAACAAGTGTTAGCAAGCAACAAGCAAAGAACAAAGGCGAGGAAGATGAAGGGAGAGGAAGACATGCTAGCAAACAAAAAATAAGAAATTTAAAGCGTAATCAAAAGAATGGAGAAGGAATGGAGGAAAACATAGTCCAGTGCTTATATCACACTACTTTAAATGAATGGCCCAGATTTCTACCGGTAAACAAATTGGTCCTGGAGGTCACCTGGTCCAGCTAAAAGACCTAAATGTCCAGACCTTTCTGGATAGAGCACTCATTGCTTTGGGCCAAAACCATGACAAGGAACCCCAATAACAATTTCACAGCATGGAAGATCTCAGGACATTGCTCAAGCTCAGGGCTGCTGGTATAGGTAGAGCCACAGAATCCAGCTGGGTAAGGCAGATCCTAAAAAGGAGGAATGGCACAGAGGGGAATGGTATCTGTATGCTATGTGCCTCGCTGCACTGCAGAGGCCTTTTCTCTTAGCTAATCCTTGAAGAGAAAAAGGGGCCAGATACTACAGCAATCAGCGGCAGGAATAAGTCCAAAGATGGACTGTAGCTTCTCTTCATTGCCACCAGGAAAGGATGAGACAGCAGCATAAGCACTGCATTTCCCCCTTCTCCTTGAAAGGAGAAATTCATCCCTAAATCAGAAAAAGGAAAAGAATCTGAGGAGTGAACAAAAAGTAGCCTTCTTGGATTTTTTTTTCATTTATTTAATGCCTCCCCTGTCCTCAGTGGCCTCGCAGAAGAAAACCAGAGCACACTAACCCAGAGCCCAGTGTTTTGCCCGTTTTGATGGCTAACAGCCGATCCTCTGACAAATGCAGAAAAAACAAATCGATACCGAATGTACCCACCCACCTGAGCTCTCCTGCACACTTTTATGCTTGTTCCCAAAAGGTCAGTGTTACCATAAGAATTACAGGGCTTTTGCTGAATATAAGGATTATGGTTTCTTTTTTCTTATCATAAATTGGCCTGATCTTGCAGACTTTGTCTTTTTCATTCAGTATAACTCTTTTTCCAACGGAGATAATTAAGAGAAGTGCTGCTAATCCTCCTTTGCCGTTAATAGAGGGACAAAATTTGTTTAAAGTCCTCATTTGTCAGTGCTGCTCCAGGCCACTAGAGAAAGAAGCAAAACACTGCCTGATGCTAACACCTTACTGAGCACAGTCACTGGAACTGAAACTAGAACCACACTGCATGAAGGAGCTGTAAGTAAAGGGCACTGAAGTACCTTTGCCACCTTCCCCTCGCTCCCCCCTACACACTAAAAATGTACGACCCCTATACTGAACATCATACGTTGAAACTGGTCCTTCCTGTTGCTGAAACACACTGAGAGTTTGGTACCTTTGGTAATAAAATGTGTTCAACGTTGAGGACCACCAGCTGCAGGTTAAAATACTCATTGATAGATTAACACAGCAAGGAAAACCACATAGGCTTGAGATGGACGGAGTATTTCTCAGTCTTTAATGAGGGAGGCAGAAGACCAATCCATCTACGGACTGGATATGGAAAGAGCAGTATGAGCTCAGCAGCCCCGTGGGAGCCTGGTAAATGGGAGTGCCAGAACATTATAGGTAACTCCTCAGAATGCTGCTAAACTCCTCAAAACTTGAGCACGTTACAGTTTTCGTCTGAAGCAAATGCCACAAATTAACTATTATTCGCTCTCTCCCAATCACTGTTTGAGAAGCTAATTGGTACTGCACATTTAGCAGTTTAAATGCAATGACATTCAAAAAGAAAGCCCTCCATTAATACGTTAAAACAAACCAACGACAGAAAGGCAACCTTAACGCATCCACGGTGGGGCACAACAGCCACCAAAAAAGATCTGGATTACAGCAGAGTTGCTTTTAGGATGAAGTCATAATTTCATTTTACTATGGTACGATTTCCTTTGTATTGCGCAGATTACTCTGGAACATCTTGTCTTTATCTACAGACTAAGTTTCCATACAGATGTGGAAAGAATCGTTTAGTTTTCACTTAATGATGGCTACAGAAAGGGGTCTCTACAGGAAAGGCACATAACTTACAGTCTTTAAAAATTAAATATTAATACTTCTACCTCCTTTTTGTTTCACTTCTCAAGACCTGATCCCATCCCACTGACTTCCATAGCAGCTGAACTGCTCCCTACAGAGCATGTCTACAAGGATGGCAAAATTAATCCCTCTTTTTTTTTTCCTTCTCCTCTGGTTGTCTCTTCGTTGAATATTTAAGGAATATACCACATGGAGAAAACAGCAGCTTCCCACCCTCATGCTGAATTTCGAGGTATCATTAAGAATTATACACAGGCTCTTCCTCCATATAACCCCCAAACCCCGACAAAAAGCTATGATTTATATTTTGTAAATTATAAAGGAGGAGGACTGTTCACATGGTTGTAGGAACATCTGACAGCATCTGGCAGCCAGGTGAGGTCAAAAGCAGTTAGATGCTCAAAATACTACTCCCCCAAAAAGGCAGCTGCACAGCCTATGCAGATTTTTTGCTCCCTAAGGGGTGGGTTGGATGCCATTACATACAAGGTGACTTGTCGTATGGTTGACTTTAAATAAGTGTAGATATGTGCATAAGATTAACTGCATTACAGCAAGCTTTCAGGGAGTTTCAAATCACCATGACAACCCTGGTTTTATATGCAAGATGATTTTATATATATAGCAGTAAGGGTGTGCATGGCTCGCGTCAGGGTAATGAGGACTGATGGGTCTCTGCCCCGAGGAACTCACAAACTGAACTAGGCATTAGAGAGCATGGAGCATGTACATAAGGGGCAGTTAGGAGGGTATGCACAAGGGTGGAAAACAGACCACAAGTATTTTCTGCAATGATTTAAAAACTCAGCCAGGTGAAACCACAGTATGCACATGTGACTTCTTATCTTTCACCGGGAAAAAGCGGAAAAAACCCCATCCCTTCCTCTAAATAATGCTGATCAATGACATTTGTCTCCCACAAGCCCCACGTAAACAGCTGAGTCTTGCAGCATGTCCTGGAAATTGTTTATTCCCCTTGAGAGCAAGGTTTGGTTGGAGATTTCAAAAGCAACCGGAATGCATTGCCTGTAGCTTTCCTTCAAGGGACACAGACGGGGAACATCACTGGCCTCCACTCTAGGTATGCAGCACAGATAAAAAGAGGTTATCTCCCAGGCAGGGAAATCCCAGGCCATTTCAATAATTTATATATGAGCTCAGCTGAATGAATCTGATACGAAATTGTCACCGTCTGTTGAACAAACTGTGTTGAACTGTTGAACAAAGGGATATTTTCGCATCTGGCATTACACAACAGAGGCCCCATATGAGCATCTGTGCAAAGCCGGGATTTGTAATTGTGTTTCATAGCAAGCATTTCTCCTGCTATTTCACTGCTCAAAGTATGTCTATTACCCAGTCTAACTTCAACCAGAATGCTATTCTTGCTAATATATAAATCTGTAAAGGTAATCTAATAATTTTTTTTCCTGCAAAGGATGATTACAAGAAACCCTCTCTTGTTGGGGAAATCATAGTCTTTGTGCTCACCGATTCCTGTATTTCATAAAATACACCTGAGACTGCTCTGTGGCCCAGAGGCTAAATGTTATGACACAGCTCGCATCCATCCTATTAACCTCTCTCAGGCCCTGAAGACAGGTTTCCATGTGCAGATTACATACTGGGAATGCTTCTTGGCCTCTGTTAGCTTGCACACCGCGGCCAGGAATTGCCCGGGCTAGTGCCAGCCAGCCACAGCCCCATGTGTGCCAAGGACGTGCTAACAAGTGACCAGTGTGGATGAAGGAGCGATTGCGCCTGCAAACATTGCACGGTATGATTTAATACACAGGGACAGGTTCAGGCTGTGCTTTATGTACTAATTTACACTGCGCTTATTTTACGCTCCTCATGCACAGACGATTTCTAGATATTATAAATAATGGTATCTTAATTCCTCTGGGTGATGTCTTTTTTGGGTGCTATTTTTTCCACTAATGTGTTAAACTACTGAAACATTGCTACACTGGAGGAGACGGGGAATTGGAAGTAAAACTATTTTAAAACTTAGCTATTTCTTTTATCTGTAATCATGGATCTGTTCTGCTTTTCATTTCTATGTACAGCTCAGTATCCAGGCAGTTTTCCTACCCATCTGCCATGAGGACCTGCAATTCAGAGAATGATTTCAGTTTAAGATGGCTGCTCTCAAAGAAAAGAAACATATACTGTGTCCTACCCTTATATTTGGACTTCCTATGTCCTTTTCCTTTCATCTGAAAGCAAAAAGTCCTTCATTCTCATGGGATGCGGTTGCTCTTTATTTGTGACCAGGTGCAGCAAAGGAGTGTGCTCCAGCTCCTCCAGAACTCATTTTTGGCTGAAGGGACTACAAAGGGAAATTCTAAGACTTCTGTTATTTACAGACTAACTGGTATTAACATCTTGGGAACACTTGTGCCCCCAATTGTTGTCTTTAAGAGAAAAGAAGAAAGCTTTTTTTTCCCCTCAGAGGTCCCTGACAACAAATACGGAGACAACATCTGCAAAACTGCCCGTGTTTGCCTCTACTTTCAGTGGCTGCTGTAAAACCTCAGAGTGCATAGGGCTCTATAAAGTTTGCAGCTAGGTCTGCCCAACCCTTCAACCTGAGAAGATGCACCATACTAAACTTAATATATTTTACTGCACTGCAGGTGCAGGTTGAAAAGGCAGAGTGATTCAAAATGCATATCCGATGTTGCAACATGGAAACGGCTCCTGAGAGACAGAGAAACTCTTCAGAATAGCTTCTTGATTCATTAGGAACAACAGCAAGGTTGACACATCCCCCACATTTCATCCCACCCATAGATTCATTACAGACACAAGAGAGATGCAGGCTCTGAAGAACCGAACTCCTTCCCCCACCTTTCTTCCCCACAAAGCCTCTTGCTGGATTTTATCTGTAACTTCAGCAACAGCTTGAATTACTGTGTAACTTGACAAGGTGATTTATCATAGCTTGTTGCATTTTTCTCAGAATGTCCCAAGCAGATGATATTATGATAAAAAGGGGGGAAAAAAAAAAAAAAGATGTAGTCATTATACATGACAAAAGCTCATTATTAGGGCATCACAAAAAAGAAAAAGATGATTTGGGGCAGATAATGACATCCAGTGCTGAAGACATAGGAAAAAAAACCACCAGGCAACTGAATACGCAGAGTATTATAAAAACAGGACTGGGAAGGACCTCTAACCCATCCTTCCACCTGAAGGCAGGCTCAGCTCTACCTATGTCAGTCCCGACAGATGTTTGTAAGTGATCGTCCACAGTAATAATAATGCACTGCACTAAGTCATTATTTGCAGAAACATCAGTAGAATTATGAAGAGCCACACACTGTGCCATAACTGCTGATTAAACTAAATTTAAGAAGGAAGAAATAGCTTGCCATATTGCAAAGGAATAAAAATCCCTTGGTGATATAGACAGAGCTGACTACATGTATTCAGGGGGCTTGGGGAGGGGGACTAGGAAAGAAGGTATTTGTTTTCTCTCCAAAAGTGTCTCTGCATCGGAATATTATTCTGCTCTGAGCTTGCTTTGAGACAGCATGTGCTCATTACATCAGTTTGCAGCAATACTTAGAGATAACAATACTGAATAACCAGGTTTTAAATATAAGATTAGAATGTTTTTCTGTTTTACGCATCCATCTGGAAGAGCTTCAAAATATCAGAGAGAATTGTGAAAATGTACTTAGAATCCCAGAAGTTAGGAAGGCAAGGTGGATTTGAGCTTACATCTCAATAGGTTGGCTTAGTTATTTCAGGCATCAGTGTGAAAGCAAGTTCCAGCTTTATCCATTAGATCAGACACAGAACACAATGGTCTTCATTTTATGACCCTGACAGATAGCTTGAGTCTATCTTTTATGAAAGGCTGGAAAATGATAGAGCTACATGTGAAGAAGCACTTTAAAACCTGTGAAGTAGGAAGAGTGGGTAGGTGACCTACAATGCACAGTCTTTTTTTAGTGCTTATTTCACTGATCAGTAAGGAGAGAAAAATAACTTTTTTCTTGAGCCAGTGGTGAGTCAGAATGAAAGAAAACAAACCCACCACCCCACACTGTACCTGAAAGCCACGATGCTTGAAGATTAAGGTAGCCCTGTGTCAGGGCCAACACGCCACCTGAATTCAGCTTCAACCCTCAATGGCCTCCAGGTAGCACTACAGCAAGATAATCACAGAGCTACAGGTATGAGCAGTTTGGGACTGCTTCATAAACCACATCCTCCGCTTCATGATATCAATTTCATGTTGGCATAATTCACTGAAGCCAATGCACTCCACAAAATGAAGAAAGAGGGCACAGAAATCTAGAATACATAGTAGCATCTCCTGTAGATTAAAGTTGGCCTGCCCTGATATGCCAGAGTGCAAGCGGCAAATATGAGGGAGGACAACCTTGACAGCTCTTCCTTGCCGAAAGGAGGTAGAATATATTCTAAATGACTAGGACATGATCAGACGTCAATTAAAACAGAAGCAACATCTTTGATATTTGCCCCGAGTGCTCGGTATTAAGTAGCTCTCCCACCCATTTTCAGTCGTGTAGCTTGCTTTCTGCTTCAACGCATTCCTGTATCATTTGACCAGACCCACATTCCCATATTATCTTTGACCTGCCAATTCTTATTTGGAGATAATCCAAAGGTTTCCAGGTTGGCTGACCTATTTCTGCACCTGTAGGCAGCTATTTGACAACATCGATGTTTCTTTTCCATCCCTTGCTGCAGGTACTGAGCCACAAACACTTTCTCACTCAGAGTTGTCAGCGGTTCGTCAGGCAGTTCTGCTGCAGAGAAAACACTTTTCTGCGATTTGAGTCAGCAAAGAGCTGTGGTACACTCATACAGTGAATGCCTCACGTCCTAGTCACTACAAAAAGACATGTTAAGGCTCTGTAATAGGTACTTAGGAACGCAGAAGTGTAGACAGGAGGCATTTTTTGCCCTACATCTAGAAAATAGTTTTATTGAAGTGTTGGGTTAATACAGAATATATATACATTTATTATTTTTTCCCCACCTCCTACATTTTATATACCTGGCTGTAAGCTATCCTCTTTTGGAGGGTTTCTCTAAGGGATAAAGGACTTGTCTCTGGCCTAAAGAACAACTGTCACGGTCCTGTTTAAGTACATGACAACTAAATACCCCAAAATGAGGAGCCACATCCAAACTTCAGTTTGGTACTTGGCATGTGCTGACTCTCAGACCACATCTGGGAATGGCATAGTTAATCTGGCCAAAACTGTGTCAGAGGCTTTACTAAAAATCCTGGGCCAACTTCTCAGCCCATGTCTTGGCTCTATTTAGTCTACTAATAGAGATGTAGTTTATTAGGCTACAGTTAAAGCATATTAAAATGCCGTGGGTTTGCAAAATTCAGCTCTGCCAGGACGTGCTCGCTGGGGTTGATTCACAAATGGGCTCTGCTCATTGCAGCTGGAAATCTGTGATCCTTCCTGGTGGTCAGCTCAGCTCGTTTGGGTCTTCATGTCCGTTTTATTGAAAGCGGATTGCCAGCATGTGCTGCATATGCTAAACATAATTAAAGCCTCTTTCTCCAATTAAACCCTTTGTCTTTGTCTAATAAGGCAGAAACTGGTCAAACCTCGGTATAATGCAGAGAAATGCATCTGCAAATGGCTAATATAATTCTTGTGCAAATGTAGGTCTTGTGAATTTGATTTCTTTCCCTTGCACCTTTATATTTGTAAGGTATTCACCTCCGAGCCGTGCCTGCCAAGATTGCCGTGGTCGAGCTGAGACAGTGTGCTAGGAGTGAACTGCACTCCCTGGCTGAGATGCCATACGTTTGCCTTTCTCCATTCTTATTTTCTTTAACTCTAAAGGAGACGTTGTGCAACTAAAAGAATCTGATACCTTCCGTACAGAAAGTATCACAGTCAACTGCAGGCTACCGGGCGCTCTCCGAGGCTTGTGTCCTCAGGCCTTTCTCTACTTTTATTTGATTTTTTTTGTGATTTGGTTCCTTATCACTGTTAATAGAAATGGAATCAAATTGTCTTAATTACAGAATGTGCCTGAATTAAAATACCATGAACAAAACCAGTTTAGGAAAAGCCAGAGGGAACTGTGTCCTTTAATCAGCCAGTTTATTAATAATGTAATAAATTCTCTGAAAGTCCTCTCAAGGCTCATGACTTTCTGATGGAAGATTTTGCTAGAGGGGTGTGAAAGGATCTTGTGCTCAGTGAGCCAAATTACGCTTCGGGCACTAGCTGGACTGCTATAGAAAAACATTTAAAACTAGGCCTTGTGTCACCTTCAGGTTGGAGATATTTAAGCCAAACATAAATAAATAATCACAAAACCCATGTGAAATAAAACCACAAAATAAATACACCACTGGAGCTAGATTTTTCTTTTCGGCCACTTTTAGATCAGCATACTTTCAGGGATGCTCATGAAGTGCTTCTGATTTACCCTAATTAAAGTGAGATTAGGACGTGCCCATATGTAAAACTATTTTGTCAAGATCACACGTGAATGGAAAAGGAAAAAAACTTGAAGAAAGCATTTGGCTAAAAGCTTACTATAGATACACTTGTTTTTCAAAAGGTTTTCTATAGCAACCATCAATGAAGGGGTTTTAGAGCAACAGCATCACTGTACATAAATGCTAGAATTCATTATATTTTCTTTGAAAAAATGAATTTTGTCTGAAAACAAAAACTTCAGTGGCAAAGCTGCATTTCATTGACATCTTCTAGCTTTCCTGAGAAATCATTAATTTTAAACTCCACTTTAGGGTTTTTCTGGTGTCCTGTGTGCATCAGAATAATGTTCACCTTTGCCTAGCTCGTTTTCCCCATTTTTTTTCTCCCTTACCATCAAAAATAACGTCAAGGAAATAAAAGATGGCAATGAAATAATGAAAAGTAGCAAAGTACTACATCTTTTTTTATTGTATTACAGGACAAAATGGGGAAAAAAGAAGGTAAAGACATAGTGGAATGTAATTTTTTCAAAAAAGGTTTCATGAACATTTCAATGGAAAGATTAGAAATTCCATTTAATTTCTGTAAAAACGTAACTTTAAAATGCCAACATCTTTATAACTTCCCCCTCTTTTCCACCTCCCTCCCCCAAATAGCTCAACTAAATACTTACAGATCAAAAAGTTTTATATTACAGAATATACTGGATATACGGAATATATATATATATATCTGTGTGTGTACATATACACACACTGAACATTTCTGACCATCTCTGATCATTTCTGATCATCCCCAGGTTTCTGGGTATGAATTTTCTCTTTCTGTTGTTGACGAATTTATTTCCCTTTAAGAATTTAATGGCCTTGAGGAAAGTGTGGCAGATAGCAGGTGCCTCAGTTTTTCGAGGAAAGCATTGTGCAAGCCATCTCCAGGAAGCAAGGCTCGAGCCAGTATTTCCTGAACCACACCAGAGAATTCACTCAAATTAAAATGAAACCCAGCAAAAACCTGTCAAAATCCTTTCTTTACAGAAAAAGGAGTCATCTGATCTGGTTTGTAGTATGGCCTCATCAACAACTTCTTTGTACTGTAAGCCTAAGACCTAGCCTTAGGCCAACTTTCCTTCACAAACTAGTCCCTGGGTCAAAAGCTGTGGCTGTCCCATAAAAGACATGGACATGAAAGTTTATTCCAAGCTTCTGCAACCCTAATGTTCAACTATCTTCACTTCCAAGAAACACCATGTTAGATTTTGCCCAGTGGAAACTTCTAACCATTGTCTCTTACTGTGTCTTTGACAAAAGGACTGAAGTGTCCCATATGTGAGATATTTTCCATGTTTAAACATTCCAGATCAATGGTAAAATTACCTCTCTCCTCATCTGTCCTTTTCTGTAAGCTGGAAACATTGAGTTTCAAACCCCTTGGTTTACAACTACCGGCTGTTTTCTCTATCTGTCTAGGTAGCTGGACTAGATGATGGTTGTAGGTCCCTTCCAACTGAAAATATTCTATTCTATTCTGTTCTGTTCTATTCTATTCTATTCTATTCTATTCTAAATAATTTCCATTACTTCATTTCCAAATGGATCCAGAACTGAACAGAGGTTATCAATAACTGTCTTAAGATCACATGCAAATACAAGATCCTTTATCTGTTTCTACTCAATACACCATGTTACCTTTGTGTCAGAGATGATGTCGTAGCTGGCTCTATTAAAATACTTTTGTCAGCTTCTGACCATTTTTTCCAGGAGATCTCTCCGTAATCTCTCTCTCATGAACGAATACCTGCACAACCTTTGTCTCAGCAAACTTACATGACATCAACTCTATTTGCCTGGAGAAGACCAAGCTCTGTCAGGTACAAACAGCACAGAACCTCTTGGAACCACTGTGGCTGCAAACCAAAGTGGAATTTAGTCCACAGCCCTTGTTTTCAGTACAAGAGATGAACATTTTCTGAATTCTACCCTTCCCACAGACAGCATCTTATGCAGGATGCAGCCTCTGGGAGTATGTATCTCTCAGAGGAAGATAAGTAAATGGCTTTTCTCAGTCATCAGAACATTCCTTTCCACATATAGCAGAGCTGCTGTCCAGGATGAGAGAGGTAAGCAAGTTTGCATTCAGGCATGAAAACGTACATGGGAAAAGTTCTAGCACCAGCTCCTAGGAAAGGGTGCTTTCACTGGGAAATAGCGCGGAGTCAAAAAAGAGTCACACTGAACTGTTCAGAAAGCGATTTTTATCACCACTTGCCTCACTCCTTTTCACAGACCCCTTTCTGCCCAGTTTCCTGCTGTCCTCAGAAGGCATAAGGAGTGGAGGACCTCCCAGGGCTCCCGATCCATAACTACCTTCTCCTTAATCACACGCACCACTCTCCTGCTCCGGGAGCTGCTTAGCAGCAGGGAGGTTTCGAGCATTCCCAACGGATGGATCATTACAGCTCTGTGGACAAGGCACGGGTTCAGCTCAGATGCAAAGGTTTGCTCAAGTTATTGACTCGTGCCAAAGATGGATGCACTTTGGTTTTCGGATACACACGTATGCAGCGACTGGAAGTCAGGACTGGAAGTCACAGCATAGGTTATCTCGTCTGTGCCTACTGCGGGTTTGCCTTCAGCTTTTGTCCTTCAATGATCCTTTCTCAATCATTTTTATGAACATTTCTACCAACTGCTTCTCAGTAATATCATTGCTCCCATGTCTAAATCTAACCTCAGCAGCTTCACTGTTCTTTTGCCCAAGTGTTATCTATTTTAGTCTTATAAATGGCCAATATAAAGACCTTGAATTAATTCTGACGGGCTTTTCTTTTTTCTTCTTCACAAAATGGAAGAGTCCATTTATATCAGGATACAAATGATCTTCCTAACAATTACATCCTTTGCAGCACACTTCCTTCAAAAATGACATAATTCAGATGACAACATAGTCTGCAAGTCTTCCATGAATTAACTTGGGCACAACACCAAGCACAGTACATGGTTGCTCATTATGCCTTTTTCTTTAATAAAGCATGTTTTTCAATTCATCCACCTACCATTCCTGTGTTTCCTTGGTTTCCTATAAATAAACAGTACAGGGATTATGGAAACTAATATTTATATCTCAAATATTTTTGTTTATAAATTTCTTGGGGCTTTAAAAGCTGGAAGTTATTTACAGCACTGGAAAAAAAAGATGTCTGATCTTCTGTGGATATTTCCATCCCTAAAAGCAAAAAATACTGTGAAAATACACTGACTTTCACAACTTTTTGCCCTATAAATGGTTCCTTAACAGAGAGACATCATCAAAGACATTAAAAGTCAAACACAGATTCATAAAATCTTCCACAAACCTGAAATAGTTGGGTTCTCATATCCTGAGCCCACTAGAAAGTCCAGAACAAGTGAACCTCTCCCACTCCCCAAATAAGAGTAATTTTTCCTAGATGCTATTTCTTGTAGCTCCTTTTTCCTTTTCTGTAGGGCTGCACGACGCCTGACAGTTCCCATGGTATCCTGGGAACAGCATTTTGAGGTGGCTAAACTTCAACTTAGGTAAAAAGAAGAAACCACAAGATACTCCGGTAAATGCATTTACTGATAAATGCAAATCACAGAATGTGATCTAATTCTTCGTCCTTGATTTTCTAAAAGGTAACTGTTTTCAAATGTTTCCGTGAGAGTTTAAGAGCACTGAATAGTTGGAATTCAGTTCTGAAGAAACATCTCAGTGACCTTGGACAAGTGGAAACAGTTTTTTGCTAATACTCAAACACAGCTGGCAGGTGAAAGGATTAGCAAGGGCTTGAGCTTCTCTGTATGAATGAGGAGAGATGTGAAACATTAGCAACTAGAAAAACTAAGGGTTTGTGTTAAGGCACCTCAGACAGCTTTAAACTAGCTAGTTTGCGTATGAGTAGCAGGCTGAATGTGCAGGCATGAAGCTCAACATTGGTAATTTTCCCTGTTCAGAACCATTTTGAAAGTAATTTGGGTATCAATATGCTCCACTAGTTTTTCTGGGGCTGCAGTAAAGACATATCTACCAGCTTGAACCTTACTACCCTCAAGCCCTAACTGAAGTTATTTTCTCGAGTTTTATTAGTAGTTTTATCATAAACTATCTTTTGTGAGACCTTTGGGAGAAGAGGCAATGAAGGAAATTCATCGAATACCTCTACTAATGGATCTCTTTGTTACCCTGTATTCCCACCATCTGTTTCTTGAAAATACTTCTTACCTCTCATCTTACACATGAATCATTAGTGGGTTTGGAGACAGGACAATCTTGCTGTTACATGTCAGCATAACGCTTTGCATAAGTGGGTTTGGGATTGTAGTGGCTACTAAAACATGAGTGTATAAATAATGCAGAAAGCAAGCTCCCAAAACAGAATCTGGGTCCTTGCCCACTTCTCAGCAAACCAAGGCACGTGCAGTGAGATTCGGGTTGCTTCAGGTCCCTGCTTACATTTTATAACACCTAAAACGCAGGTGCCTAGCATTAATTCAGAGTACTTCAATTAAGCACTCTGCAGATAATGCAGAGATTCAAGCTACCATCTACACCGGCAAATAATGTGCCAGGTCTCATTTTCTGCCCCTGAGGCCCAACTAACATGGCACAGCTATACTTTCTTACTTCCCAAACATACTGGTTGCATCCAAAGAGCCAACTGGGAATAGTTCCTTGTCCGTCCAAGTTTTCTAACCATGCCTGGTCACTATCCAGGAAAGTTTCTGTTGGACCAAAACTGGCCAACTGTACCAGGAACCCTTATAACATTTTAACAGTGTGGAGAATGACTTTCCAATGCAAGTGCCCATGCCACAAGTCTGCTTGCCTCTTCAACAAAATACTACTAACTTAGCTCCAGGCACTTCTAAAGAGTAATACATAGTTAGCCTATTTGAAATTCATAGCACGAAGATGGGTCAATCCACTCGATTTGAAGCTTAAACATCTGAATGAGGGGTTCCCACTACTGATGCCCAGCCCAGGTTCAGAATATGAAGTGGTCTCCCTGAGGCCAAATGTTTAACTGAGAAGAGCTCAGCCTTTCAAAAATCAATGAAAAAAGAAAGATTTTCTAGAGCAGCTGTTGGGTTCTAGCAGAAGAAAGTCCTAGTGTGCCATTTCTGCAAAATAAAAAAACAAACAGGAACCCAAAATAGTAGGTAGCATCTATTTCAGCAGGATTCATTTAAAATGTAGGCATATAGTTCTAGCTAATTCTTAACGTTCAGGAGAAAGGTGGGAAAAACTGTCATTGAGGTATACTAACTCCAGACCTACACGAGGATGGGTTGAATTGTTCCCTGGAGGCATTGCTCTCTTTCCATTGATAATGGAGGCAACCTATGTGACAAGTTTAGGTTAAGGCCATTAGTTTTAAACAGCTAAAGCAAGGTAAGAGTAATCACCCTCTGAGTGCTTAAGTAATCAAACTGACATGCTTCTGTGCTCTGGCCCAAAACATATGTTCCATCTGAGTTTACAGATCCTGGAGGAGATGCTGCTGGAAAGAAGTGTTTCTGAGTATTTAGCATGTATTAGGCACCACAGATAAACAGTCTGACTCTTACTCGGTGCCTTGGGCCTAGATGCAGACATGTCAGTTCTGTGATGATTCCATTTAAGATATTTAATTTACTATTAACGGATGGATATTGCACCAAATACACCCTTCCCACAGTCCTGGTAGATGAGAAGACTGAGACTGCTATTATACTGTGTGCTGGAATATGCACTTATTTTCCCCTTAACTAGAAACTAAATACACTGGAAATTCATCTTGTGGGCTGACATTTCAACACATTTATATGTAGTCTATGTGCCTGCACCTACCATTACTAAAGGCAACTAATCTAATTGGACTTGTCACTGTAAGTGCATACACACTACCCATGACTTCTTCAGCAACTGGGATATTTGCAGCATGTTGCCTAAAAGAAACCACCACACTAAAGCATTTTTTAGGGCTCAAGAGATTTTAGAACCACATGGAAGGTTTGCAAGAGGAGAGAGAGCCAAATTAAGGTCTGTTGGTGACATTTGAACCCCTTTCTGGTTTACTGCCTTTCATAACAGGCCATAGGTTGGATATGCTGATGGACTTTTCTAAATAGAAATACACTGGCCAGTATTACGTTTTAGATCACAGGAACCGAGGGACCGTTCATCAGTCAGTCAGATTCCTCTTTTATTTAATAAGTGTTACAAGCAAACATCACCTATGGAGACCTTCATTACAGATATACAGTGGTGGGCATTGCTTGAGTTCAAAAGACCTATCAGTTGCCCGATATTGTCACTAAAATACATCCTAAAGCCTCATGAATAAAAGTGTTTAATATCAAACAGCAGAATGTGTTTCGTAATTTTATTAAATTTATTGTTTTTCCTCTTAATGACTGTTATTAAGGAGTCAGGCAAATTAGATCTCCACTAAGTTAATACTCTGCTACAATTGACTCATTAATTTACAGCTAGCTGCTGTAGTCACGAAAACCCTACACCCAAAGAGCAGACCTAAGGCCAGAGTACTCCAAGAACTTGTGAATACTTAGTTCGAAGTATTTGAAGACAGAGAAACTGAGGCCCAAGGAGTATTTGACTCGAGAAAAAGTCACAGCGTACCAGGTTATGCACAGAAACCAGTCCCCATTCCCCCTGCTCCACCTCACCAGCTACTGTGAAATTGCTCCCGTGTTAAGAAGTTTGCATTTGCAAGGATAAAATTATCAGCCTTAGCATCTCATTCCAGATCAGGTAACTAGCAAATTAAAAACTTTACCTCTCCAACTTTCCCCCCCTCCCCTCCCCGCTCCTTTCGAAGGCACATTTGGTATTTGTTTTTAATCCTGGCCGATTTTCAGTTCGCAAAACCTGATGCAGAGTGTTACTTGATATTCCGAAGGCGTTATTTTAAGATGAAACAATGTAAATTCTGATTCGGATGGCAGATGGCTGGCAGTTCACTGTTTGGCAAACCAACTGGTATGGTATGTTAGAAAGTCGGAGCAGCAGGTAGTACAGCTCAATTTGAAACGACCACAGATGCTCGGAGAGGCGCGGGGGAAGGGCGCAAGCTGGTCAGGAAATTAAGAACAGTAGTCAGAGCTCACAGGGAAAAAAAATTAAAAAAAAAAAAAAAATTAAAAAATGACAGTAATTAGCTGAAAGTTTTCTTCTCCCAATCAGCACTTTTTGGACGCAAGTTATCAGAGATGCAAGCGAGCCCATCGTGATTCACGTGAGTGCATCGCTCAGCCGTTGAGGGCTCGTTTCTGAGCCGCACCCAGACAGCTTTAAAGTTTTTGCACCATTCGCATCCCGTGCGAGGGGTGTGAGTTTATACAAGCCTTGTGCTGTTCTTTACAGAGGGTTGAACTTCACCCATGTTGTCCAAGCTGGCCTGGCGCTTGCACCCTTGTTGATGTTGGTGGCCCTTCCATCTCTGTTCCCACCAGCTTCCTGCCGTAGGTGTCTGCCCTCCCGTAGACATCGACACCCGCTCCACCACGAGATGGGAGTGTTCATCACCCGCCGTCGGTCTTTCCCAAATTGGTAGCCAAGTGGGATGAATCGCCCTTTGGAGGTGCCCGGTTCAGGAGCTTACACGAGAAGTCTCGCTTTGCGGAGGCTACAAGTAGCCGTGCTGGATTCTGCCTCAAAGAATGGGAGCTCTAAACCAGAACTTCGCTCAAACTGCGGACTGAAAGTTTATGCCTCCACAACTCAGCTAGCCTGGCGACGGAGGCCAGCTGGCACGGTCTGGCCATGCCCATGCTCTTCTACACTCCAGAACGGGGTAGCGGCATCCAAACTGCCTTTTGGGAATGGTCTCTGGCAGGTGCCAGCTCCCAAAGTGTGCTTGGGAAGTGTCTGGAAAGTTCGCCAGGGCCAAAACTGTGCCAGGACCACACGAACAATAAGAACGGCGGCAGTCCGGTGCCTGGGCCTGTGCCCTGGCAATGTTTATCAGCATGGAAATAGCCATACGCTGCATCCCAGTAAGCCCCTCCAGACACCCCCAAATGCATATCCATAGCACTGTGTCAGCAAGCCTGAGAGGTGGATGCCTATAAACTCTATCCTTGCAGCAAAAAGCATCAGAGTCCTCCAAGGAAGGATCCTGGTTCATCTCTTTGCAAGACCAGTTGGGTGGGTTGAGGCTACACACACTGCATAGGGCAGCTAATCAAGCTCTCCTGTGAAAATACCTGCAGGGTCAGTCTGCTGTCAACCATTAGTCTTGACCTAACCTCAACCTTCCCACAAGCAAAGACAAACTGGTTTTGAACACACTCCTCGATTCTTAACATCCTGCAGTACAGAAGCAGCATTATGGAAGAATAGTTTGTTACAATGTACTACATGAATTAGTTAATCAAATGCACCAAAACTCTGGATCCAGGTTCAAGTTTTCATACGTGATCATTTCCAGCCTTGATGCTTCCTCCAGGTATTTTTTTAACCATGATAATGCTGGCTGCTGTATATCTCTGGGTGCTAATCAGCTCTGAGTGGTGTTCATTTAAGAAATTCCACTCTGAAACAAGCGTATTGAGAACGTTACAATTAAGGAATCAACAAAATCAGGAAATGTCACAACTAGAGTTGCACCTGCACACTTCCCTCTACCCCCCTAGATAGTGCACATTGAGAAGACCTTCCTTCGATCTCGCACGGATTTGATTCTGAACTGACTCCCTTGAATTTAACAAAGTTATTCGTAGAAAGAGAATTTGGTTTATGAAAGAGCTCTTTTCTGCTCTCTCTGATTTCACACACCTCCTTACAATACTGGTTTCTTTATAAGGGTAGGTAGCATTCCTTCACAGTATACTTACTCCGTTTAACATGATCTTAATCAACTTCAAATGATCTTTCTTCTCTCTAGGGTATGTATTTCAATATTTTAGCAAGCAGCATTGTACTACACAGAGCTCTACAACCCCTTTATGCATACAATTCATGGAAATGAAGCAGTTAAACACAAAAGCAATATACCTGTGAACACATACAAATTGCAGACTGGCAGATGAGGCAATTAGATACACAGTTAATTTATATGAAAAAATGCAGGATAGCTGGATATTTCCTCAGAGGTACATCGTTCTTCTACAACACTGTACACATAGAAGATTATAAGGGAATACTGTATTGCTTTGCTTATACCAAGCTATACTTTTTCTAAGAACTGTAGAAAATGTGTATACAG
The DNA here is from genome assembly GCF_026419915.1 of Harpia harpyja. NCBI lineage: Eukaryota > Metazoa > Chordata > Aves > Accipitriformes > Accipitridae > Harpia > Harpia harpyja. Next base: position 3,132,340 of record NC_068954.1, on the reverse strand, counting down.
TGCATTGTATTACTTGGAAACCAGTGTGCAATCAGGAAATTAAAGATCACTGTAAAACAAATGCAGGCAGGGGAAGCATTAGGGCTGCTTGTGAAATGTTAGCACTGTCACTACTCTAATGCCTAAAATGGCTCCTGAATGTTAAGATGTTAATGCAAGTTCTTTACTTTATTTATTGAGGGAATTTCATAGGTGCTCGGCACCTCAAATCAGAGAGCTGTAAAAAGTGAAGATTATTATTTAACAGCTGGGGGAAAGGAGTAATTCACATCCCCCAGCTTCGGGCATGGAAGATAGCTGACATCCTTCAACAGTCCGCAGAGACAGGAGGCAATTCTGTGTGCCCAAGTACGAGCCTGTAGCCTGCACTGACTGCAGAGGGGCCCTTCTCTCTCCATTAACTACAGCAGGAACAGGGGGAGACCAGCTGGCTTAGTTACCAGTATTTGCCTCATTTTTACCCTTAAAATGCTTCCTTTTTTTGAGCTGGAGGCAAAGCAGGGGTTCATTGCACCATATTGACCATTAATAAATATCACAAGCACTGCTACTCACCATTCATATGCACCACCGAGAATCTGAGAATTACTCCTAAACATACATTGTTTCTCACTGGCTATAAAGTAAACCATCTGAGCCATCTCCTAAGTGTTGCATTACCTTTTAAAGGCCTTGTCTTAGGTCTAACACTATTAAATTTTTTTTTTTTTTATGGGATCTGGAAACAACTATAAAATCATTGCTGATAACAATTGTGAATGACATGAAGTTTGACATCATAATAAGTATTAAGGAGAGTGAGGTAGTCATAAAATCAGCTTGGATTCCTTAGTACATTAGGTTCAATCAGCAAACCCATATTTTAATATAGACATACGACTCTGTGTTCAGCTAGGAAGAAGGAAAGCAGGAACAGAGAGAACAAAGGATTACATAATGGAAAATAGCATCTGAAAGTAATTTAGGGGTCACAGTAGCCAAGCAGCTTAGCACTAGCTCCCATTAGGATGCCGTGATGAAAAGCACTAATGCAATCCATGGACATGTGCACAGCAGAGTAGGAGTAGGAGTAGAGAGTGACTTGATTTTCATTTACAGCAGCATCGAGACTAATGCTGGAATATTAAATCCGCTCCTGCCAACCACATTTTTAAAGGACATTGAAAAATTGGGGATGGTGTGAGAAGGATCTACAGTAGTAATTTCAGGACTGGAGAGTATGTCTCTGGTTTCCAGGTGGCTGACTTCAAATTCTGCACGTCCAGGAAACACAAACTCTTATTATGTGAAAATCATTGTGTAGTAGTCTAAGAGCTATGGCAGCCCATGGATTTTCCTCAAGATCTTGTTATTGATATGAATATTACAGAATACATAAAACTATGGATTTCTTAAGAATGCGTAAGATGTGGTATGTTACTCGGGAAGATAATTACACTAGCTTTCATGAGATCTGAAAAAAAGTTTGATTAAACAGTCATCAGTGATTTTTAGTGGCTGGGTTACACCAATAATCCTGAACCTCAAAACAGTCACCTTCTGAAGTAAGAAAGGAGTTCTGCAAGAACCTCTGCACCAGTGACCTGATTGTCCCATCGCCTGCCTCCAGAAATATGAAAGCTGTTTTGGTTTTGTAATTTTGGGAGATTTTTATTACTTTGAACTCATTGATGTAAATGGAAACACGCATGAGACAAACCTTTCAACAAGTATAACCTACAAAACGAATTTTAGAATGCAATGATTTTCTACATCATTATCCTAATCGCAGAAAGTACTACTGACTTAGAATGAAAGACTTGATTCGCTTTATCCCATTACTTCATTTTCATTTACCACTGGGTATTAAAATCTAAACTCTTCATTTATTCAGCCCCGGCGAAACTGCACAAGGAGAGCACAACTGATTGGGTTTTTTCTTCTTTAATAATAACAAATATATTCCCCATACAGAGATCTCACCCATAACTGAGTTTTTATGAGCCCATCTAGCAGTACCACATGTCTTCTGAGCTAATTTTAGCTAATGAAATCACAAACCTTTCATATCATTTTCTTCATTAGCAATGAACAAATTCTGCCACTAAAATTTATTTGAAGAAAAATATGTCACAGGTCAGCAACATCTTTAAATCTCTAGGACAGTGGCATTTTCAAGCCAGCGAGAAAAGGATTCCCAGAATGACTCAGAGATGCCTTTTGCTTGCAGCTCTGAGCAGCTGTGATACACGAGTTCTCAATAAAATGTATTAACCAATGTATATATTTGCTCAGTTAAAGGCCAGATAACACAGAGAGCAGCTGTTTGCCAGCGTTTTAACTATAAAGTCCACTTTTTTAACCCACACTTCTCTGCTGACCATCTTCTTTCATTAGACCTCAGACAGATCATCGTCTTTCCTATTTGTAGGCATATAATACGTTAATGCAAAACACAGCAATTCAGTGGTCCTGTCAGGACTCATAACATTCAGGTTTCTTTTTAAGAAACATTTTAAAGACATTTTAAGTAACATTCTTTTAAAGAAACATTTGATTTCTTTTTAACTTCTGTTAGAATTCAATAGCTGAAATAATGACATCCAGGAGCATGAGTCTTAGCTTTGTAAGAGTTATGGGTGACTTCTCCATGGACCATGATTGGAACCACGGACATAGATACAAACAATATTTTGTTCCCAGATGCCTCAGAGGGAAAACTTCCTCTGGCAGGCAGAGAGTTTGCCTAGGGTACAATTCTGTTGCCTGAAGACAGTCCTCTAATGTTATTTCAGATGCCCCTATGGCATCTGAGATATCGGCAGAGGACTGAGAGAGGACGCAGTACCTTAGAAGAGACACCCCTTCTGGAACACTAGTGTGGGGTAATTTGGGACATTTGTTTTCAGCTATTATAAATTTTCCTCTGGCAAAAGGAAAAGTGATTGATCTGTGCATATAGGGAAATCGATGAAAATTTATAAGATGAAAAAAACCAAAACACAGTTGAATTTGGATATGACCTGTCCCAGAGCTTGGTACTTCATCAATATTTGACCATCTAAATTTTAAAGCAACAGTTAATGAGGCAAATGAAAAACTTAATGTTACGTGTATAAAGATGATTAGAATCAAATTATGTTCATGAAAAGAAACTGCCTCTGAAATGAATTCCTTAAATGTCCCGAGGAAACCGGGGAGTGTTGGGAACATTGTCATCTATTGCGCTGACATATGCTTTGCATTCGTAGACTGAACTCCGTTATACCCTTGCACAGCAGATCAGAGAATATCTTTCTAGAACACTAGGAGTGACATCCAGCATCAGGCTCAGACACCTACCTTTAGCTATCTACATGGACTGAATTCAGTTACCGCACATTGACATCCAACGCCATTTGCAATGCCTTAGAGCATCCTAACCATCTACATAGGGCTGGCAGGTGAGATATACAACCTACAGTTGACCTGCACCTATCTGGACAGACTGCTTCACACCAGGATGAATGTGTCAGAACATCTCCAAATGATCCAACTAGATCGTTTAATCTATGGCAGATCATTTGGTCCCACGAGAAGAATTGAGTTTGAGACTGACACTCCTAAATATAGGTGTCTACATATATGGGTGTGCATGTGTGTTTGGTGTCCAACCTTCCTGTACAGTTAATGGGGACCTAATCAATGGGACACAAGAGGAATTCTGCTCTCCCTTAGTAGACGTCTGGTCACCTGCATAGCTCTCTGGATTCCACAGGCTCTACTGACTAGTGCACAGGTAGCCCCTACCTGCTGACACTTAAATGCAGAAGCTGCATCTCACCATAGATGTTCTTTCCTAGCACGCCAGTTAGGAAGGTAAACATTTCAAAATCTGATGCATAATCAGATTTTATAAATCTGGACAGTGGTAAAAAAACCCACAAACCAGGACATTGCACCTAAAGGAAACCAGAGGTGGTCTGAGTAGGAGCACATACCAAAGGAAGTTTGAGATGACAAAAAACATTCAGGTCAAGGATTTTGAAGGACTCTGGATAGAAGAAGATGTGAAGGAAATGTACACCAAAGAACTGGTGCCTGCTTCACTCTGTTCTGTTAGGTCAAGTCCTCTCTGGTAGCACATTCATACTGATACCTTCCTGTAGCAGCTGGATAAATCTGACTATAACCACTTGTTTTGGTAAATAGTGTCAGTCATTCCTGGTTCAGCATTCTCATGTGCCACCCAGAAATACTTTGATCTGTCTTGTAACTTTTGGGTGAGAAGGTATTTTCTCTGGGGATATGAATCTGCCGAATCTTCACTGCAAAGTCCATGTGAAGTTTCTTCCTCAAGTTTGCTGAGAACCACTGCAACAGACCCATGACAAAGTGCTGGGCTCCTCTATGGGAAATTGATGCTGCAAAAAGACTCCATGAGGAGCTCCCAAAATGAGAAGTTTGGGCTTTAGAGCCTGTACTAACGTAATTTCTTCACCTTTGGTATCTTCACTCTAGCAGTCCTGCACTGTTCAGAAGCTCTGAATGATAGAAAAGTAAATTTATCTCCATTGTATACTTCCATAATCAGCAACGATCCAATTGCCTCTGCTCTTAGAAAACCTAAGATTATAGAGCTGTCAGTCAAGACACTCACATGTGGAAGAGAAATTGCGGAAAGGATGCACTACTAAATAAAGTCTGATCACCTATAGGAAAAGGACCAGATGATATGATATTGTCTGCAACAACATATGACTGAACTTTGAAGACATGAAATATCCCTTCCAATTCTACAGTCATTGTATTTTTTATTGGCCCATTGATACAATAATTCATAATAACCTCAGAAATATGGGGAATCTGAATACTGTGTTTAGAAAACACTGGGTTTTGTTATGAACATCTGTCTATTTTAGGTCTTATTTGAGGGTCCCATGAGATAAGAAAGACAACGTTTTGTAAGAACAAAAGTATTTGCTTATCTTTCTGGGACTTGCAGAGTTTCAAAACTGTCTTAAAAAGTCTAAATTAAAATGGTCATCAGAACTCAGGATCCCCCTGTTCATACTGTCACCTCTAACAGAGAGAACACAACCATTCAGTTTCTTCCTTACCAACTCTTTAATGCCATGAGCAAGTGAGCACCACAGGACAGGAACGCACATCAGAGAGGGGCAGCACTACTATTTCAAGCACTGTTTCACAGTGTCCTTAGCATAAATGGAAGGCAATGCTCTTTTTTTTTTTTTTTTTTTTTTTTTTTTTTTTTAGATGTATGCATTCAAAAGTAAAAAGAGGCTGAAAACACGTAGCTTTGGATTTTTTTTCCGCAGTTTTGACAACAAAGCACAGCTTCTGGGCTTTGAAGAGTGCGACTACCATGACTGGATGACACCTTGTGACATTTGTAGTTGGCAAAGTTGTTTCCTAAGGGGCAAAGAAGCGAGGAAGGGGATGAAAAAAGAAGGCAGGGGAAAGGATTACATAAAAAGGACTAAGACAACAATTTGGTATGGGGAAGGAGCCCATGAATTTTCTGGTGAGACAAGATGAACACCTTGTTTTCCTGTAACGTCTCTATTCACTGTTGCTTTGAGATATACATAAAAGAAAGGTCTGATCATCACCAGAATATTATTATTTCTAGTATTTCTGTCATCATTATTTAGGGTTCAGGGGTCTGAACCACAAGGCTTCACTCCTACTTTACTGCAATCTTGAGGAACCGCCTCTGCCTTTAACACCTGCCCATAAAAAATTATCCCCCCCCCAAACTCATTACCCTACAGGAACTACCTGCACTGTCATCTAAACCAGTACTGCAAGAAGTAAAAAGAAATAGTTTTTCAGAAGTTTTTCATAGGATAAAAGGATTTTCCTGCTGAGTCAAAGACAGCACACACCTACCTCCTTTGAAGTGCAAGCCCATGTGTTGTAAGTCCCCGTTCTGTACCCAAAATGCAGGGTACAACTCTGCTGCAGCCCCCAGCTAGGGCACAGCTTTGGTTCAAGCAGTAAAGGCTCAAACCCCAGCAGAGACACAGGTGAGAACTGTTTAAGTAACATATGGGCAGGTGATATAGAAGTGACATTACTAGGACATAGGGCTAAGCTTCAATTTCAATTTTCAGACTCGCTGTGAACCCCAGGGAATGTATAAATTACCTATCCTGCTGCTAGCCATGCTATGCACTTGCAAGAGATTTTTTCTTGATTTAGCCTATTAGAGATATACAGAGTTTAAAAGTCTAGAGTCAGCAGCTGGCTTTTGCAATTGGGCATTTATAACACAGGCAATGGCCAAAAGCTAAGACTTACGGTTAAAAGTACAGCTAGTAGGAAAATTCTTTCCTTTCACAAAAAACCCAAATCAAATAAAATAGAAGCACTGGATTTTAATCTGTTCTTATCCCACTGGTTTTTTTTTAACTTTTATGAAAAAGCAAAAATCTAGATAATGGCTGTTTATATAGCACATACACACAAGCACATGTCAACATATACATACACAATCAACAGCCTAAAATGGATTTTTTTAGATGCTTCACTATCCAAAGACATAAAATTCATCCTCATGAGAAAATTTCCCTTTGTTAAAACCATATTTTTGGTCAAGAAATATTTCTGTGCAAAATTTTCAGGGAAGTCTAATTTAGGTCTCTAATTTGCTCTAAGGTTCAAATCCTTTCCAGTCTCTTTTTCCTGGAAATCCAGGCTCCATATGGAAAAGGGATAATAAGCCTTTTCTTTTAAAAAATATGCCTGGAGCTGAAAGATTTAAATTTAAATCTCAGTAGCTGTAACAATACTCCATCCAAGAGATGCTCATGGTGCATGTAGCAACATGCAGTTTGCATTTATCTGAGAAGGGTTCAGTGTTGACACTAATTCAGCATTTCTTGCTTGTGGCAGAGGTATGGAAAGACTGTGATGCACAGAGAAAATTCTATAATTTCAGTGCAAACCTACCACAGCATTCTCTGATTGTGCCATATGATCCTAACAAAATAAAATAGTTGCAAACTGCTGCTCAAATGTGATGTTCAACTCCTACAAGTGCTATGAGGCTATAGCATGACTGTAGCATAAACGTATAGAAATCTATGTCTGTTTTCTAGAAAATGACTGAATTATGTTTGCATAAGACTATGATAAACAGAATTAATATATAAAACATGAATAAGCTAAAGGGAGTCATGTATCCATCACCAAGTTGCAAAAGCAATCTGTTAAGAACACAAAAGGAGAGGGATTTTCTTTTTTTTTGCTTTTGCAGCTTTTGTTTTTAACCTTAGGAAACGAACACAGTCTACATCTATTCCTGTAAGGACTGCCCAAGCACAAGAGTATGTACTCTTTCTTACAGAAAAAAGTATGCATTCTTTTTTTTTTTGTCTGTAGAAACTTGTGGGTTATTGACAATGTGAGGGTAGCGTAAGAAAATAAAAGGTATTAATGCATCTCTTTGTATCTGGAAAGATACAATGCTAACCATGTTCTCTCTCTACACAAAAAATAATACCTCTGGAAAGTTCTGGTTATCTATTTCTATGTACACTCTTGAGAAATAAAGTAGACACAGATGCATTTTCAGACACTTTTGGACTTGATGTCACAAAATCAAAGTGAAAATTATTTCAATAACATAGCTCATAGCCTTCTCATTATGGTGGTAGGGAACTATCCCTTGTTAAAGGACTTACACAGAGATGAGTACCTATTTAGACACCATTGTAAATGAAGACAATGCATTTATTTCATTGCTATGGTTACTAAATCAAGTTTGAAGTATAGAAATATGGTTCACAAGGAAAAATGAATGAAGAAAAATAAATTATATACCGCTTTAGAAATGCAGAAGAAAGCTCAAACAAATAGGCTGCACAGTTTAAGAAACAATTAATTATTAGAACTTTTCACAACACATTTGATAGAATCTCATTGTAACCTGATTGCAGCCATTCTTACACCAGTGCTATCTCGCTCTTCTTTTACCCACCTTGCCTTTTATACTGCTGCTGGTGCAGGAGAACAGCTTGTACCTTTTATCTGTGATACTAGGGAAAAATGATGTATCACTGCAAGCCTAAATGCTCTGTGGACTGGCTTCTGCTGGACATAGTGCTGTGCTCAGACAGACCCTCTCCTCTTCTCCAACATCTCTCCGGGACCTGTTTGACACAAATGGGCTACTGGCTGTGCTAAATGGTTGCTCACATCCAGCAAACAGGATAGCAAATGATCATTTCAAATGGCTGGGCATAACTTGAAGTGTTTCCTGGGGTGATTTCTAAAATGCAGTAGCTCCGAGGGCCAAAGGGTCAGAGCTTTTTCTAAGTGACATACCATCACAGCACCCGGATTTCTTCATCCAGCATACACGCAGCTGACAACTGACTCCTGCCTAGCAGGTTTGGTTTGGACTGTTCCTCACCAAGAGAGCAGATTTAGGCCAGTGAGGTGATCCAAAAGTACCAAGATCAGGAGAACAGCCAATAGAAATGGTCAACATCACATTTTATTGCTTGGAAATGCTGTAAAGCTCACTCTATATATGGTCCAAACAGGCTGCCTAAAAGGCTGTGTGAACCAAAACAAAGAAAACTAATGGCTGAGACTATAAATCCCTCTCTCCTTTCTGTAATGACACACAGTCAACAATTTAATTCTACTCACTCACTGAAACATCGCTTGCTCCAGAGGTGCCAGTCGAATTGTATTTCGTTCAAGTGAGCCTCATCAGAACTATTAAAAATCCAAGGCTAAAAACGCTGCAGTCAAACTCCTGGGCAAAGTGGATGGGAGGCAAAGGGATGACACTCTGGGACAGGATGTACTAAAGCCAAGATTAATCTACCTGACTTTCTGCTGCCGTCTCCTCAAAGCAAATCCAAACAAATTCAGTACAATAGTTTCAGAAACAGTCTCTATCTTATTTAGGCAAAGCCAGCGATTCGGCCACTTTATGCACTTGGCACGCTTGGACATCTCTTTGCCATAGCCAATTAGGAAGAGATCTGATTAATTAGGACTTCTTCATCCTTCTTTTCTGACCAACGCATAGCAATGGATTATTTATCTGTATTAAACGGAATTCTTCAGATACACTGCCTCAAAAAAGAGCTCTTCTAGAGTCACAGAATAGAGCCAAGAAGATCCAGATGGAATTAAAGCATTTAAATTAACACTGTTCCCACATACCCCAGTGCGAGTGCACAGCTGTACCAGTCATATTTATAAAGGGAGACAGGCTGGCCCTACCCTGTCAGTTAATAATGTGCCATAGCTTCATGACACAGTACATTGACATCATTCTAGATGCAGTACGTTGGCATGGTATGTGACAGTCATTGTCCCTGTTAGCTTTCAGAGTAACATATTTGAAATCCCCAGAGTGACTGAGGAGCCTGAACTTTGCTGAGTTTATTGGGACTGAGCCTATTAAGTCACCGAGGGGCTGTAGAAGAGGCTACCTCGTACTCGGAAAGACATGCATATAGCTAAACAAGAGTCAAGAAAAGAAAAGAGGAAAGGACAGAATAAGAGTAATAATAAAGACAGTAGTACTGAATAAAGTTCCTTCTTTTTATTCTCTGACACAAGATACAATTTCTGACAGGAAATAGGAACAGAAAAAAGGTAAGTGCGGATCTATGAAAATAACCTTGTTTTATTCACTATGGCCCCCTGAGATCTCCACTCCTAGAGATTAGTAGTTATAAAGTCTCCCTCAGTAAGCCTAACAAAAAAAACAAATTGAAAATCACTTTGCTGAGGTACTTCTACCTGAATGAGAATTGCATCTAACCATGTAATTTCCATGAAACGGCAAATAACTGCCTCGCAGAGCACAATAACAGGAAGTGTGGAGAGCAAATCGCAAAAACTAGTGGGTTTGGTGGATGAACAACAGTGCACTTGGATGCTGGGAGCTGTGCTAGATCAGGTTTTGGTGTGCTCTCCTGCTCACATCAAAGGCTTGGGAAGCTTTACGCATCTCAAGGCAATGCAAAGTCAAGTGCTGTAATGAACCTTTAGTTCTCTTTCAACAAAAACTATGCACCTAATTTTCATCTTTGCTAGGGCTTGCTGTGAACTTGCTGCACTCACTGTGCAAGGAAGCCATAAAGTGAGTGTAAAAGGAGCTTAAGTAACAGGCAGGTAATACGAAAAGAATCAGAATCTAGAATTTTATTAGCATCCAAAATCCAAAGACTCAAACCGAAACATCATGAGACTGAAGGGGGAAAAGCAACCCTATAGAGAAAGAACTTGGTGCAAATTTGAAACATCCTTTAATAGAAGATGACAAAGAATCACCTTGTCCTATGGAAAAAGTTACTCGAAAAATGAGCTATTAGAATCTGAAAGTCACCGCTTTCTTCGTAAATGAGCATGAACGTGTATTTCTCTTCCTAGAGGTGGCACAAAGGAAGAGCCAACAAGCGTACTGAGAATTTTGCAAAGACTCCAGTACAAAGTACTGAAAAAAGAGACTTCTTTGGAAGGTAAACTTGATTTCCCAAAGGGGATGAGTAAGCAGTCATTTCCCTCGCAGGCAAATGAAAGCAATGATGAGCTTTCAAAGATGTCATTCACAAAACTGCCCTTAATGGGAGAGCAGAGTGACTGAATCCAGGCAGGAAATTAAGAGACAGAACAGGGACGGTCATTTTGATGAGAAGACTCAAAGAGAACAGAGAAAGGAAACAAGGGGGCTGTGCAGCACTGTTATCTCCTTTGACTGGGTCCCATTAATACAACGAGTCATTTAAGAGAGTGATGAAAAGAGTAGGACTCTTTAAAAAAACCCTAACTTTTTCAAAGGCGTGATTCTGCTTGAGTTTTTCTGTTTGAGAATTTTTCTTTCCAAATATGCCAAAATACATCCCAGCAGGACAGACAAGCTTATGCTATATGGATTATCTGGTGATAGGGGTATTGTCATGGAAACATGATCTTTGCTCAGAAGTGATTACTAACTCTTGCTCTCATTCCCTTCATATATTAATAATAGATTTTTTTTTTTTTTATTAAGTCAGTGACAGACTATGGACCTGAATCTTCTCCTATCTCCTATATGGATTTCATCCTGGTTTTCAGCTGTGTCATTTCTCATTTACAGACAGACTGCAGTAATGGCCCACAAGTACTGCCACAACCCACAGGAAAAATTGGCCTCCAGTCCCCACCCGTGAACTGCGCCTGGTTTAGTAAGGAGACACAGTACTCTGTCTTTTGCGAGGATGGACGCAACTTTTAGACTATGAGCCAGTGGATACATTACAGATATGGAGAATACAACTTATACCCCAGGACATCTAACAAAATAGATGAAATGGGATTCTCCTCCAGAAACTTTGACTTGGGCATTTCCAAGAAGGTTTCTAAGCTCCCTTTAAAGACAATAGTCTTACTGCAGGATATAGTTGCCTAAACAGGCATCCACAGGCACTGAGATGCCATGGGGAATCTTGTCCAGCCCCTGACTACCATTCCCATGGTTCACATCTCCCGTGGGTACCAGAGTCATGTCTGCCTGCTTTACACGGACATCTCAGATATCCGAGATCATCTTTAACAGCACTCGACGTATATGTGTGGCAACTTAACTGAGCCCAGCGGAGCTCAGAGAGCAATTCAATTCCTCCTAAAGTAAACATCTATCTTTGGTCACCAGAATTTCTCTGAAGGTTCTGGGGGTTCAATTCAGTTGCCTAAACACAGGCATCAAGCACCTAGGAGATACTCAGGGGAGTGACTGGTGTCCTGGGCAAAACCCTGCAAGGTACCACTAAAACAACTCAAACGATATGGACATCGGCTGTGGCACTGTCTGTTTTATGGCTCTAGATATATGGCTTTTTCAGCAAGCTCACAATAATTTCAGCTCCCTCTTGGAGATTTTACCCCTCCTGATGTTAGGAAAAGAAAAACCTACTGAAGTTAGGAATAAGCAGATGTTTACAGTGACACAGATGGCCTGTTCAAAACAAGATAACCTTGTATAAAAATAGTGTAATATGTTATTATAGGGATTGAGGCTGGAAAGAAAAAGCAAAGTTGATATGCACATGCATTTTGACTGTGCAAAGTACCCCCTAGCCCCAAAGGTTATGTTTATATGAGTAAAACAAGCAGGGCCAGGACATGGTTTCAGGCACAGGTGATCCATGGCACCTTGCAGACCCTGGCGTCTGTCCCAGCACTGCCTGTACCAGGGGATGCAACGGGCCCAGGACTCACCTCGGAAGACAATATGGACGCAGCCACCCTAGTTTGTTTTTATTTGAGCAACTATATGAATGAGACAACTTGGCCTCCGGGACAGAAAATGGGCCTGATCCTTTTTTCTTTTTTACCACTACAGAGCTGACCCCAAGTACGCTGAATTCAATCCTTCCCTTTCTCCTAGGCAAGAGGGTTCTCATTACTGTTTAATAACTGCTCTTTTTCTGCTGCTGTTTCATGCTCCAGCTTTGCTGGGTTTATGTGCCCATGGACTTCCCATGGACTGCAGTTGCAACACCCATGGATGATCACCGGTCTGCCATCATCCTCCCCCAGTAAAACCATTCACACTGGTTGTGTTCAGCCCAGTCACACCTGCCTGGCCTGTGCCTACCTCTTACTCGTCATTTGTGGGTAAGAAATTCACCCCTCCAGACTTTGCAGGTCCTGGTAGACAGGAGAAAAAGGGAAACCAAGTCACGCATATTTATCCTCAGAAAAGAAAAAATGTTTCGTGTTAGGAACCATGTTCCCGGAATTTAAAGGAAGTGTTGTCATGCTTCTCACAGCCCCAGTCTATGTCATTCTCAAGCTTATACAAAGGTTAATTGATGAAAAATGATGAAAACATGATGCAATGCAGATGGGAGGAGCTGGAGTCACATGACGATGAACTCGCAAGGTTATACAGGTTTGCAGGTGGAGCCTGGTGCCTTTGGATCATCACAAAATATGTGCAGGCTTAAAACTGGCTCTTCCCCACCCTGTGGGATCACCCAGCTATGACTGCAACCAGTGACAGACGTGAACTTGGAAGAGATGAAAGTAGAGCCCAGAAAAAACATACACAGGAGAGGCAGGAAGAAAGTCTGGAGACATTTGGGTGAGAAACGTATAAAGGCTGCCAGGTTGGTAATCGGAGTGGATTTCATAGAATTATAGAATCATTTAGGTTGGAAAAGACCTTTAAGATGGAATCAGCACCTCTAATTACAACTCCTTCTTTTTTCAAAGTTTTCTATGAAACCCTACAAAATCTGATCCAGTTCTGCTGATGTAAGTGAAAACACCACTGACTTGCGTCGGTGCAAACCCCGAAAAACTGAAAAAGGCAGTGTAGATTTATTTCTTATACGCATCTGTGTAGCTGCACCCTCAAGATGCGTTATTTAAAAATTTAGAGAAACACAGTACCATTTAGTCATTTTGTACACAAAATACTCGGGATGACAGGTACAATTACTTTAATGGCAGGCGAGCACCCTGAAGGTTACTTGAATGGTCACTCATGAGCCTGGAACACAATTTTACAATAGTGTAACATTAAACTCTAAAATCTGTTGTAGAGTAGAGTTAATTTTTAAAAAGAGTGAAGTCTATAGTCGACTACCCTCTTCCTCCTCCCTCCATCCCCAAGCCCCCCAAACACTGGGTCTGGCGGTTATTCTGATCCCTGGAGTTTGATGCATGTTTGATTCACAGACTGCAGCATGTCTGCACCAGATGGCCCTGAGTTAATGAACACAAACTCATCACTTTTACTCACGAGGGAAATGTGCAGCTCAATCTGATTTGTACTCGACAACTAAAAATATTTTAGTATTTTTAGTGAGCATTTTACTGTTACAAAATGGCATTTGAGGAAAGCATTAAAAGAACACAGCCTACCCAACAAATGTACTTCCACAGATGAAGAACAGTGCTGCTGCCTTTCCCCCTTCTCATCAGAGCTAAGTTAACGTATTCCCAAACCTTAAAACTGCAAGCAGCACATAAAGGAAGCTATAAGATCTGGGGCCTTCTCAGGCACCATTAAGCCATTTGCAAAAAGTCTCCTGAGTTGGCTGAAAGCAGGATTGGGCTCTGAGTTTGTTACCACAGCAGGTTTGAAAGGATACGGGGTCATATTCTCAGCTAGCATAAACCAAAGTGAATGCCTGGAAACCACCAGAGCTGTGATTATACCGGCTCATGATCAGTCTGCATGGGGTCACTGTGATTTTCACGTGTAGTGCACAAGATGTAACTGCATGAGAATATAAAACACATACAAAAAACAGCGTACACTGCCATGATATAAGAAAGATTTTTCCCCAAGGAGGCAAGAGACATTTGTTAAAAGATGAAAACCAGATCCCCCAGTCTACGACCCAAAAATGGATTAACTGCTTCCCTTGGAGTCAACGGGCACAAAGTCATGATTGCAAACACATAGCAGGAGTCACATTCCCAGAATTTAAAGGAATCTTAATTTCATTTTTCACTCAAAAAGCCGTTGGATATGCCAAAATTTTAATGTAATTTTAGCCTGGAATGTGACTTCCTTTCTACTCTCTATGATTTTACATGCTTGAGTGTGATACATACCACAAGATCGTAAGATGCAATTCTTAACGAAACCATACAGTTATCTGAAAACTTGTTAGAGGCATTGTATGGTGATGTAAATATTTGATATAATTGGGTGTTTTGTTCACTGCATACAGTTTTTGCTGTTACTCTTCCACTATAGCAATGCATTCTCTACCCATAGTTTCAAGGCCGCAAAGAATAAATCAGATTTAAAAAACTGAGAAGAAAGTAACATACTAACCCTGAGTCTTTACACCACATTCTTCAAGAAGCAAGTTGGCCAAGCCAGGTCACATAAGAACTGACTCCCAGATGCCATGGATAAACTAGTCAGAGCCAGGCATCTGGGTCTTACAGCTGCCGAAGTCATGCCAGCGGTAGGCACCTGCCAAACCAATCTACTGGGGGCTGAACACATTTCCCATCCTCTCCGAAAGGAAGAGGCAGTGCCAGCAGGGAGTATTACTGTAAAATGACTTATTTCTTACAGAAGCAGAAGACAAACACATTGTGTGCACTGCCAGCTCCATAGCAGTATTCCCAGAGAGCATGTGGACTGTCTGCTTGACGGCCTATTTATCTCTCAAACTACAAATTTTCTCAACTACACCCATCTCCATTATACAGTTGCGATAAAGTTATTAGTTATTAAATAGCAAAGTACCAATACAATACCACCTCACACAAAGATCAGTGTCAAGCAGGATATTCTCAATGGTTGATCAGATAAAAAAAGAGAGAGGAAAACCAGAGGATGCTGAGAGGCCACTGTGGTCTCCTAAACCACGGAAAAATTACCCGAGGGAAACACCCATCAAGGTCCCACTCATCACTAGATGCTGGGAAGAAATCCCTAACCAAGCTTTGCTTCCTGCTCTTTGTGCTGCCTCAGTCAACTTTGTTCTCTTCTACAGCTCTCCACTAAAGCATCAGAATGGAAATATTTGCTGTTTGCCACAAAAATTTCTCAAGGTAGGGATCACCTCCCATCAGGTGATAACTCAGTGCAATGTGGCAGGAGATCCCACCTCACCAGGATCATCGAGGAATTAGTGCTGGGGAGCAGTCTCACAGCCATCACAAACTGGGCAGTATGCACAAATCCTCCCTTTCTCAGGATATCTCTGTTCTTTCACACACACACAAAAATCAAATAATTTTAAAATTTGTTTTTATGTGAAACAAAAGCAAGCACATAAACCTTGATAATCCTGACATTTTCTAAGAAACAGAATTTTTTTTCTGACCTGCCCTACACAGTCTACAAAGTATAATAGACATTTTGGAAAGAAATCTCTTTTACTTAACTGGGGGAGTCAAAATTTAATTTAGAATGAAATACTAAGTGCGACTTTACCTCTCTAATCATTCCTGCTTATATGTATTACAATGTACTGAAGGTACAACCTGAACAGGTTCTCTGTTTGGAAATTTTTCATTCAGACTCCTCTAAGGATCCAAATGACTCTAGCAGGTACGTCTCATCTCATTAATCTCCCCTCCAATACAAACTTTCTGATGTGCAAGCTGTTCACTCTCCCCGTCCTTTACAACTGGATATAAACAAGGGATGCGCAAGGTCTTTGATGGGGGAGCACGGGCCATCTATCACCCGCGACAAGCCAGCACAGTGGGAAAGTCGTCACTTCTTCCACCTGATGTTCCAAATTGTGACTTTCAAAACAACGGCAAGAAACGTCCGTTCCTCTTCCACGATGCAAGGGAAACCATTGCTCTGATCAGGATTGCTTCTAGTTTGCTTCTGTATGGCTAATTAATAAATAAACCGTTTAACTAGCCTAAATTTAGGAAGCTTACTGTTAACGCTGGCCTGCCCTGCAGCTGTAATGCCATTTATTAGTGATGGTGACAAAGGTACCATGAAGTTACTAACATTTTATACGTACTAATTTTAGTTCCTCACAGAGCACTATTTATTGCTCCTCAGTGCTGGACTGGTGTCTCTGTAATCGGGAAATCTCAGCACATGTTTTTAAAGCAGATTTCCCTGTTCACCTTCTTTCCTTACTCACACCCCTCTTAAACGTAAGCCAAGGAAACAAATAATATTTCAGGCTATGCCCATGCACCATTAAAAATAGGCATGCAGCACTGTCATGCATAATTCATTCTTCCTGTATTTCCAGTCAAGACGTCTTCACTTTGCAAGTGTAAAGTGACAATTCTTGCAGATTTGGGAAATAATCTTTTACATCTGTTACAAGCTAACAGACACCATTTGGCAAGTGTTAAAAAATACCATATAGGACCAGGAATACGGTGTTCTGTTTGGTTAGAAGCATTCTTGAACTAAAAGTCTGTAGGAAAAAAAAAAAGATGACTTGAATGTTCTTTCCTTCTAACAGAAATATTCTAATTTTCCAGCCATTTTTCTCTCTATTTCCTTTGTATATTATGTCCTCCTTATTCCTCACTCTCTTCTTTTTCACATGCATCGTTTCACTGGATCATCTTGTTTTGCAGATACTGTGGGGTTTTTTCATTTTTTTCTTTTTAATGCTGACACTTCAGCCATCTTTATCATGCCAGACTCAGAGTAAGCTTGAATTCCCCTCCTGCTTGGGCCTCTTGTGCCCTCTTCACATAGCCTGACTCCCCAGGGCCTCTCCCCATCCATGTTCACTCTCTCTCTGCCTTTCCCACCAGCCCACTCTTTTCCATCAGCCCATTTCAGTCTCTACCCCTGCCTTCATTTCCCATCTACCTAATTTAGCTCTCTACTTTTAAGTCTTATTAGTCTTGCATCAGAAGCGCGAGGAGTAATGCTGTCATAACAAAGAGAGGGAGAGCTTGTAGCCCCACTTTACAAAGTGATTTAGCAGGGCGAGGAGCACCTTGCTGCATACTAATGCTGTTTTAATAATGCTGCCCAAACACCCTGGTGACTGTGCTAACAGTATGCAGGCTCCGAATAAGCTGGGAATGCGATTTGTGTGCACATGAGGAGTTAAGATAATGGGTGAATGCACATTTCAACCAAGTTTGCCATAAGCAGTAATATCGCTGAGACTCAACTCTTTTCTCTGTGTTTCATTTAGACATTTTCTCCTACTATAATACCATCCTTTGCTCTCTACACTTAAATGCATGCCATTTGCATTCCAGCCCTTCATTTAAAGAAATAATACAACTGATGCTATCCGTAGAGCTAAAGAAAGCAATATATACTTAATTAAAATGATGCTGACGCGGCAGCTAGGTTCACAATTTTACCACTGCTTTTGCACCCGCTTGCAAAGACGGTCAGCAAAAACGCCTACAATGCTTCGGGGACCCGATCCTGCCGCCTCATCTGAAATTGCAAATCTCCTTGAGTGTGTCCAGTACCTCCTCTGAGGCTCACCCTCGAAAAGAGCTCTGCCCTGCGCCGGGACTTGCAAGCGCTGCCTCGGGCATGGCTGGAGGGTGTCCTCCGGAGCACACACGGACCCACGTGCTCGAGTGCATTTGACAGGTCCTCAGCACGGCTGCCCAAGGAAAAAATTGCTTTTATTGGTATCGCACTGGCAAAACAGCTGGCAGAAATACACACACAATCAGTAATAGCCAAGCGGTTTCTAAGAAGTCGTATTTAATGCGTGAAGGGGAGGAAAACAAGCTTCTAAGAAGTTTGTTTCAAGTTTTGGAGGTGAGACCCTAAAATATCAGATTTTTTTAAATCATTAACAAAACAATGGGGGCGGAAACCACTGCCAGTGTGTCCTTTTTCAGGCAGTACTTGAGCAACTTTAGAAATGCTAGATGAACCGTATTGATTTTTCCATTTGTGGCTTTGATGGGAATTTAATTGAAAAGCTCGGTAACTTGGGTTTTGAAGCCTGTTTGCACAGAGTGTTCCCCAGCAAAACTGTGAAAAAAGGGAAAAAAAAAAAACCAAAGGATTTTTTTCTGGTCGGCCAGAAGAGGCGGTGACAAGAGACCTGCTACAGATTTTACATTCTCATCTCCTGGAGTTTGAAATCACATGCACTTTATTCATTGCCTATAGACAGGCATAGCATTTTGTCAGTACAGCTCATCATGAAAGCTAGGCTGCTGGCAATTAATTTTTCTTCTTTTATTTTCCTCCTTCTTATGTGATTAGAAATGGTCATAAGGATTTCCATCAGGATCACTTCAATAAACTGAAAAAGGAGGTAACACCCTGGCCCTCTCCTTTACGGCTGATTAGCTTAATATGAAACATTTGAAAAAATCCGATAATTCTGAAGTTGTTCCGTGCACACATCTTGGGTTCAAATATCCTTTATTGTTTCTAGATGAAAAAATGTAAAGGAAAAGCCTGAAGAAGCAAGGAGTAAGTGACAGGGTGGAATGGCATGCAAAGACATGGAGGTATCTTTTTAGCAGCTAATAGGTAAGAGTGACACATCCTACAGTTTTCCTCTACCTATTTTTTAGGGAAAAATACCTGCAAGAGGCTTTGGTGGTGTCACTATATTAACTTGCCAGTGTGTAAAATGATCCTTTAATTTAGTTCTGGCCCAGAATGTGAGTTTTTCCCAAACTTTACACAGCAAGGAGCTCGAAACTTTTCCCGTTAGCTGCAGCCCTCGTCATAGCAAGGCTGATAACGGTAATGTATTTTCCCAGAATTAGAGCCCAAGCTCAGTTAAGACTCGAGCTAGAGGATAATACATCTGCCTGTTTATTTAATGGTATTTCCACAGATTTGTGTTTTCTCACCTGGAAGTATTTTCAGTTTAGGATGATAGTTAAATATTCACTTTTATCTGCAAAGCCTCAAACAAAACTGAATGTGTTTATGCCTTTTTCCTTGTAATACAGCAATAGCAGTCAGCACCAGGAGACTTGATCTTACAGCTTCCCAACGCAAAGGCAAAGGGGGTTGTTTTGGGATAGATCTGTGGAGGATCCTTAACAAAATGAAGATATTTTAATCTGACAGTAACATCCTATTCTCCCAAGTGTTCTCAACTTTCAAGAAAGCTACTGGCTAACGGCTAGACACTCGTTACACAGAAATAACATTAATTAAACAGAGGAGATATGTCAGTCAGATGCACCATTTTTCCCTGTGTCACAACTCTAAGCTATGCACAACATAATATCACAGCCTAATAGAGTGGCACATGAAAATGTAATTGCATTACTGTACAGTATGATGAGTAAAGTCATCACATGACAAGTTGTCCCAGGATGATAGTATCTGTCCCACATTATATTATTTTGGGAATAATGAACATTATATGTAGGAAAACACTAAGCCAAAATAAGCTTGGTCATCCCACTGAGCTTGTGACAGATGGCAATTCTAGCTCTATAATCAAAGCAATAATTAACCTAGTAGTTTTAAAAAAAAAAAGAAACTACATTTGCAATCCAGTTCTCCACATCAGGGATATGCTGCAATATTCAGTAGTGTTTTCAGATACACTGATCATCTGAATTAAATGGGGTTACTGACAGGAAACCTCTGGTCCTGAGAAGACACCGTGGATCACCAATATTTAATACTTATTTCAAGTGCTGATATCTTTGGCAAAATGGAGCCTGAAAGTGGAAATGAGGATCTGTTCAAAAGATCTGAAACCCCTATTGCATCCATTCACAGACTATTTGGCAGTTTACTCCGTGAATATAGCCCTTTTTATTCTATTCATTCAATATCTGTGATATTACAGTATTTTACCTGTTTGTGATCTGTATGCACTCTAAATTCACTGGTGGAAATAAATTCTAAATCTACCGTTTGTTGGTGAACTGGTTGGCTCATCAGGCTAATCATGTCTCTCCAAATTTTAGGGATCTCTCTACCTCATCTTTTATCAGATCCCCTTTTATGAACTTAACTGACACATGGAAATGGTAAAAATAAAATAAATAAAAATATATATATAAAAATATAAAACAGGGATAGATTCATCAGTCATAATCAGCAAAGAGAAGAAGCCATCTTACATTGTGATTATTGCATAGAAAGAGATGTGTTAAGCTTTCTCTGTTCGTGGTTGTCATTAAGATTGTATTGATTTGCGTGGCAAGGTTTTGGTAGCGGGGGGGGCTACGAGGGTTGCTTCTGTAAGAAGCTGCCAGAAGCTTCTCCCATGTCCGACAGAGCCAATGCCAGCCGGCTCCGAGACAGACCCGCTGCTGGCCAAGGCTGAGCCCATCAGTGACAGTGGTAGCACCTCTGGGATCACAGATTTGAGAAGGGAAAAAAACAGTTGCTGTGGAACAGAAACTGCAGCTGGAGAGAGGAGTAAGGATATGGGAGAGCCCCAGCCCTGCAGCCCCCCAGGTCAGTGCAGAAGGAGGGGAGGAGATGCTCCAGGTGCCGGAGCAGAGATTCCCCTGCAGCCCGTGGGGAAGACCACGGTGAGGCAGGCTGTCCCCCTGCAGCCCAGGGAGGTCCACGGGGGAGCAGATCTCCACCTGCAGCCCGGGGAGGACCCCACGCCGGAGCAGGGGAAGAGTGAGGAGTCCTCCCCCTGAGGAGAAAGGATTGGCAGAGACAACATGGGATGAACTGACCCCAAACCCCCATTCCCCGTCCTCCTTGCACTGCTGGCGGGGAGGAAGGAGAGAATTCGGGAGTGGAGTTGTGCCCAGGAGGAAGGGAGGGGTGGGAGGAAGGTGTTTTAAGATTTGGTTTTATTTCTCATTATCCTGCTCTGATTTGATTGGTAATAAATCAAATTAATTTTTCCCCAAGTTGAGTCTGTTTTGCCTGTGATGGTAATTGGTGAGTGACCCCTCCCTGTCCTTATCTCGACCCACGAGCCTTTCGTTCTATTTTCTCTCCCCCGTCCAGCTGAGGAGGGCAGTGATAGAGCGGCTTTGGTGGGCACCTGGTGTCCAGCCAGGGTCAACCCCCCACAAAGATGTTGGGAGTGCTGTGGTCAGTGTACGAGTTTTTCATGGGTAACTTTAGATAATGTATTTTATGATGATGTTGACAACATGGCATTTGCAATTTGACTGGCTGTCTGTGTATGATCCCAGGAAACCTAGTTTTCTACCAACATCAGAGTACACTCTGGCCATAGAATTTGCTTATTTTCTGTACATCATGTCTTTTCAGCACATCAGGCTTTGCAACTTGTGACATTACACAAACAGCTGTGAATAGTGGGACACACAAAACAGGTGTACCGTAGGGTCCAGGAAATTGAATATTGATGAACAAAGTAATGGTCCTCCCAGTGAATCTATAAATTCATAAAGACAAGGCATGGGATGCAGTATAATGGCTTAATGCAGTCCCAGCTCTTTTTAAATAGGGAAAAATTGAGGATAAATTAGTTCATAAAATAGTAGCACTTTGCACCGATAGGGCCACAGGTCTGAAAGACCTCCTCCTGTGTTATCAAATTCAGTTTCCTGCCACTGGAAGCTCACATACATCCTTTCATGAACTTTGCAAGCACTGTCGCATAAATCATCAGATTTCTTACCCCCTCTATTCTGTTTGGGCAGCTGTTTCTGAACCCAGCTGCTCTAATGATTATAAAACATCTAATTTCCAAACCTAAACGTAAAGATGGCCAATTTATACCCACCTGGATTTGTGCTAACATTGTCCTTTACCTTAAACAGCTTTTTCCCCTCTCCCTGATATTTACTCCTCTCCTAGGGAAAAAAAAAATGTTCTTTTTTTGCTCAGCCCGTTTGCTAGATAACAAATCAGAGTCTTGTCTTGTTTAACACTTCCATGTTCCCTGATCATCCTAGTAAGACTTTTCTGTATCTGTCCTGGGTGAGTGACCAGAGCTGTACACAACACTGCAGAGGGCTCTGAACTATTATCTTCCACATTACCATTACAGTTCCAGTTCCCCAGTTCTGCAGAAAATAACTTGGCCGATAGATTCCAGACCTACCTCCCTGCTGCCTCACAGTGTCACCCAGAAGTTTCTGCAGGTCCTACCCCTTCTCGCTGCTTAGAGCATCTGAAAATCTTCAACCACCAGAGAAGGTTATGGCACTGGTTTTGCTAAACATTTCCATCAACTTTCTCAACAGGCAAAATGACACCCATCTGAGCGAAGTGCATTATTTTAAACAACTGTGGAGAAGAGTATTCCTTGATTTCACCATGATCAAAGGCAACAGTATAAGTCCTTCTCATTCACAGAAGTAATTCTTGATGTGGAATGGCTTCATTCATACTGGAAAACAAAGTGTGCTGAATCATTCATTATTCATTAGGCGGTCCACAGGCCAGGCGGTGCAGCTGGGCTCACGTCCAAGCAACCAGACTCTCCTACTCCCAACGGTCTGGTCACACTGAAACTGCCTCTTGGGAACTGTCCTTCCCCTTGCCACCCTCAGATCTCTCAAGGGCATTGCTTTGGAGATTGTTAGTGAGACAAAGCTAAAAAACCATGCCAGCGACCACGCCAACAACTGAAGAGTGCGCACAGTCGCAGGACAGCACTTGGACCCAGGCCATAACCATGTTTAGCACACCATTATCAGCCTAGCTTTCACGTGCACCTGTAACAGATAACAAAAGAGCCCAAAGAGAGAGCCCAAGCAAGTTGTTTAATAGTAGCTCACTCCATGACTCTGTTCTGGACAAACCTACAGCAAAAGGTGTCTGCTAGTAAACTGGAGGCTGGATTCAGTGGTCTAAATACAGGTACTTTGCTTTGATCTCCAGCCACTGATCCAGAAGCGTGCAGGACTCCTGCAGGTCCCTTGACCTATCTAGCAGCCCCATACCAATATCTCGGATATCCTGAAGCATCTCAAACTGCACCAGGTGCTAAGTTAGGCAACCAAATTTTTACCCTAGCATCTCCTACAAAATTACTAAGCCATCAGACCCTTGTGTTCAAGTTTTGGGAACTGGTGTAGGTCATCCAGGATGGCTCAGCCAGCCCTGAGCACAGGCACTTACTGTATTTCTGTACAGAAAAAAGGGGTTGGGGGTTTCACCTTGAGGCAGCACAAACTCAACCCAAAGAAGGAAGATTGCAGGAGAAGGCAGAACCAGAACGGCCCTGCAGAAGGAAATCCTGCAGGAAGGTTAGGGCTATAATATTAACAATAAAGACTTCGCCAAAGGGGTAAAACTGGACTTTCTCCACTCCATGCGCAATGCTTCAAAACCATGGTAGAAATCAAACCTGCTTGCCAGTACGGATATATTCTGTGCTTTTATGCTCAGATATGAAATTATTTCATTTTTGTCTTTTCTATCGTGGGCAAATTCCAGAAGCACAAGTTGAAATGGAAAAATAGACAGTGGCATTCTATTGCAGGTTGCATTTTTATGTTGAACCAGCAGCATTAATAAACATCGCAGAGCTTTCTGAGGGGAAGATTTCTCAGCCCCTCCGTGCTCTACCTCATTACCTTTTCATTTTGTTTTGTTTGCTTCTTTCTGTCAGTATAAACATGACGCATTGTCAGGCATACAGCAGGTCGAGTGATGACATTTTTTAATGTTCACATAACAACCTGACCTCCTGCTCACATTCACTAAAAAGAAAATAAGGAAACACCCTGTTTTAAGTTTTAAATGCTAACTAGGTTATATATTTGATTTGTTTTTCCTTCCCAGCAACACTAATTTCAAATTGAACTGCTGACTCAATTAGCAAAATGTTGAAGTTGTTGAGACCTTGTATAATATTATGTCCCATTAACAAAAAGGAAGCCAGTAGTGTATTTATGCCAGTAACTAAATCCAGCACCAGCATTTTAATGGGCTATTTTAATTAAACAAATTAAATTAATGATGGCCTCTGCAGAATGATGAATTGCACTGCTTAATATATCATTGCTACGTGCTAATCCCATTTTTAATATTATCTTCAAACATTGATCGATACATAGACACATAAGTCATAAACTGACTGATCTCAAAAAAAGCAAAAATCCAACTGGTGCAAAAGAAACATAAAAAAATTTAAATATAACTACAGTCCACCTACAACCAAGATGTCATGGACTCTTAACAATGTTAAGAAAGAACCTTTTAGTATGCATTATACTAATAGTAGTAGTATGGACTATATATATTGAGGTAGTAGCCAAAAAAGCAAATGGAAGTTGAGAACATGAGCATGGTACCATGCATGCAAAATGGAAGTCATGCTGGGCCCAAGGAACTTATAACAGTATATAATGTATAATCTGAATAAATCAGGTGTCTGCACAATTGCAAGCAGCCCTCTGCCTTTGGATTTTGTCTTTTGTCTCATGTCCTTACTGATCACAATCAGTTTCCCGACAGCATCATTTTAGGAAAAGATCTTAACCTTCTCCAAGTAACTGCTCAGGCCATGCCCCCTCTCCTGATGTGGCATCTCCTACGAGCAGAATTCCTGTTCCACCTCTCCAAAGTGGATCACAGGGTCTACAACCATTCAGGGCCAAATACTGGAAAATGTGGGATGATCTTAGCTCCCAAAGAAATCATTTACAGTTGAAGTTACAGCAATGAACAGCACCGTTATAGGATAATGTAAACCAGGTGGAGTCTACGGTGCCCTCTGTAAGTGGGGGAGAGGACCCACATAACTTTATCATCTTTTAGAGAGATCTAACTTTTTTTTCCAGCTACCTTTAGAAGGCCAGCGTAGGATTTAGCTACCCACTGTGACCTCTAGACAACTCAAGGGGTTCAAGTCAGATGCTTAGTCAGTTTAAAGGCTATGAAGCTTGTCTGCTCCTAGACAAAAAGAAAAAAGAAAAAAAAAAAGTTGTTTATAAGGAGGACTATTAATAATAAATAGAAATGAAATGTCTGTAAAGATGGGAGACTAGGATGGGATTTCCATGCAACTGGAAGAGGCTCCACACAACAGATGGGAATAGGAGCAAGACTAAGGGTGGAACAGGCAAGCAAGCAGCACTTTAAAATTGGGAGATGACCATAGATCCTAAGAAGCCTGGTAAAAGGTATTCCTCTTCTTTTGGCATAATTTTCTGTGATTTTTTTTCTAATAAAGCCTAATTTGTATTATTTTAGGACAGCACCAGAGAACCACGCACAACAGACTATAACTGAGTTCTAGAGAATGTATCATGCCATTGACAGCTACTTAAAACAGTTTGAGGGGGATCTGATATCTAGCACGCTGATAAAGACTCAGGGAAAGATTATATAGGATTAAACGGGAATAACTGACAAAGTGGACAAGATGCAAGGTACAAACACAGCTAGATAATACAATCACACAAAGTATAGCAGGCATGCCTGAAGATGCAAAATGTTGTTCACATAGGACAAAACACTTAGCCTTACCTTCCTGACATTCCAAGCATTAAAGAAAATGGAACAAAAAAAAGAAAAGATTTCTCAAAGAAAAGAAATATAAGAAGCACAGACACGAAAAGGACTTGTTCATCTGCTGTAAAAAAAGACTATTCAGAGTTCTCTAAAGTACATCCAACACTACATTTACCTCACCAAGCCAGCAGCTGTCTCTCTGAAGACATGTCAGAGCCCGGTATCATCCATGAACTCACACACCGCACACTGGCACGTGATGCCTGCCCTTCGTTATACCAGATACGGGAAACAGGAGTGATATTAATCTCTGACAACCTTTCCCCTCACATTTGCCAAGTTCCTATTAATTTTACTAGAAAATCCTAGCTCCTGCAGGCTTAGTCTACCATGTACAAACTGCTCTAAAATGAATAAGTCTTTGTAATGGTATAACATGATAACATTGATCTGAACACGGGACGTTTCATAGCAGCAATGCCCCACGGTAAGCGGTGGCACACGAGTCATGACGTTGCAACCTGAATGACAATCCTCGCGGGTTTTTCAACAGAGAAACACAAACCCTATTCTGATTCTATTATATAAAGAATTTTAAAAAAAAAGGAAGAAGTGGGCTCTGTATTTTATTCAACCCACTGTAGCTGAAGTGAGCCAGCTCAGAATCCCGGTGTTTATACCTGCGGGGATGGAGCAGCGAAGAAGCCACAGACGATATGGCAGGATGCTAATTCAGGCCTCTTAATGAATTCAGAGCCAGAACAAATCAAAGAAGAACTGTGCTTAAAATAAAAAAAAAAAAAAAGCTACAGGTGTAGATTGTGAACTGGCATTATCCTCTCTTGTTTAAAAAATGACATGGTAATTCTAATGACAAACTATGTTATAAATAGACACTTAATTATAATATCTTAGGTCTGGCATCTGCATTTTCACCATCTGAAAGGCAGAAGCCAGGACTCTCTGCTGCAAAATTGGAGACCTAAACAAGACAAAAGGAAACACGGAGTGAAGTTCAACCAAACCCACAATCTGCTGTTCTTCACATCCTCCTCTTGACTATTGTCCTTCAGCCACTTCACACTGAAGGAGAAAGCAAATACCCCTGGCCCCGGACACCCCGGCAGTTGCCGGCCATGGAAGCGACCTACTCTTGGGACACCCTTTCCAAAAGCATCCCAGCCCACCGGCCGAGGGCGAATGGACATCGTGCACCCGAACCCGGCCACTTTGGGCTTTTTCTTTTTCCTCTTCCTATCCCGTCCGTGGGTCCACTGGCTACAGCAGCTACCATAGAAACCAAAGTGCTGCTCTGCAGCACACGGAGCAGATGTCACGCAAAGCAAGATGAATGCGATGTGGCGAGGGGGGTGGATGCAAGAGGAGGAGGGAAAGCAGCATCACACGTTCAGAATTAAATGTTCCCACCAGAGGGAGTGAGTCATTTTTGAAGTAAGTGCAAAGCTGCAATATTTTTTTCCTGCGCTCTCAATGCGCATCCGCAAACACGGACGTACAAATAAATGTGCTTTCATCTCTTGCACAGGTGCTCGAGTCGCTCGTGCTCCGCTCTCTAATGAAAGCTGTGATTTTCTCATGATGCTAAATTAATGCCTGACCTAAAACAACTCTCCCAGCCAGAACTGTGTTGTCATTTCAAAAATGCCCTGTAAAGCTTTTTCCCTTCCTCTCCTTCCAGGATAGTGCAGAAATATGACATTGTATAAAGTCAATATATATTAGACAGGCATTTTATGGCAAAACGTCACTCCATTTTTAAGACTAACAAGCCATAATTCAGTTGCACATTGCAATTTAACTCAAAGTAAAAAATAGTAACAACCAGTCTGGAGCAGTGTTTGATTTCCTCTGATCTTACCGTTCAAAATTAATATCTTTGCCTCAAGTTTTGCTTTGGTTTTTTAATTCACAAAAGGCCATTCTTGATATTATGATCTTTTCCCAACACAAGCATTATTTCGTCTTCTTCCTTCCCTTGGTATGTCTTGTACGTACCTAATTCACTGCCTAATGCACCTTACTTAAATATTTGTTGAAACATTACCTTGCAGTGAAATTTGGGGGGTGGGGAGTCACGTTCTTTCTATTTGCAAAATAAGAATTAGATCCCATTGATTTCTGTGGTCTCTGTCCAGTGTCAAGCATTGAGTGTGACAACAGTGAAGAGCTCACTCCGAAAGGTGGTGAGCACTCATCATCTCTGTGGGTATCAATGCAGCTGAAGATGCGCAGCAAGTTCAAGATGTGAAACCATGAACTCTCACGGGCATTCAACATCTCTGCACCTGCAAGTGGACCTGCACACATACAGTGATCAGCCCCTGTGGATGCCAATGAAGATTTCCACTGCAAGATGGAAGGATAGTTTACAAATAAATGGGATGAAACATTTGCCAAGCCCTCCTTCAGCTGGACTGTGTGATGAAATCACAATTATACACAGCAATGGCAGCAGCAAACGATGCCTAAAAAATGATGTCTACTTTTCTAGCCTGTATATATTTAAATGATGGGGCACCATATACTAGTATCCCTCCCAAAACTCACTTGGTAAATAATGTTCATACAGGTAACGCGCATCTTCCTCTTTTCCGTAGCAAAATATAAAAAACACAGAATCCCCTGTTGTCATCATTTACAAACACATGTAGGATAATTCCGCCTTATCTGATATACAAAACAGTGCTCTGTGGTTTACTCAAATGTGGACAAACAACTTTAGGATGCTCAGATGACAAGAAACCCGATGGTTTGTGCTGCACACAAAGAGAAAGGAAACAAGCTCTTGCATTTCATGCCATTGCAGACGTGCTGCGAGGCCACTAGAGGGCAATGAAACAAATCAGGTTTTTCCTCCAGCCCTGTTAAAGCCCCTAATGTCGCACTGAAGGTTTTTCCTATAATAATATATCATGGGATAATGGGGAAATTCATTTCCTACGATTGTTGGCACATAAAATAGCAACCACGTATATATAATGGCAAGAAGAGTTGGATGAAAAATAATCATCCAAGATATAATTAGCTGATTGAGATAAAAATAAAAAATATTACAGAAAGTAAAATGAGGGAGATGATGCTAATAAGTGCACATTTGTGTGTGTATGTGGAGAAGGAGGAGGGATGCTACAATCCCTCACTGAGATTTTCTAACTCCTCTTTTGTCAGAATTTTTCTTTGGATGTTTTAAGCTCCATGAAACTTTACCTTTGGAGCTGAAAGTTGTCATCAAATTGTATTTGCTGGAGGCAATTAATTTTCCAAATTTTCTAGGATAATTGTTCAGCCATTTCTTAGAAATATGACTGGGGAAAATATTGTGCTTTCCAGACTAAAAAAAAAAAAAATCCGGGACACTTTCTTTAAGGAATGCAAAAACTGAGCCTTGAAGTTTGCAGTTGGGAGTCCTTCACCATGAAGAACTGGCTAATAAACCCAAAGTTGTCCAATTTTTCAACTTTTTAGAAAAACACGGTTTTCACACAATCAGTGGATGGTTAGTATTGAATATTCTAAAAGAGGGAATGAGCACCGGTTTCCTGCAGCACTTCAAAAGGGACAAGTAAGACAACACACACAACACTGTGCCCATTTGTACTTGCTTAAAACCAAAAACAAACAAAAAATTAAACGACATTCAAATGGAAAGGAATACAATTAGTGCCAATCAACATGTTTTTGTAGAAAACAGGTCAAATATAAACCAACATCTTTGATGAGATTACAAGTTTAGCTGACAAAGGAAACTTTGTAGGTATAATACAGTTAACATTTCCTATTTCATTTAGTAGTATATAAAAAAAGAAGTGCTACATGGTATCAATACAGCAAATGATAACTGGATTAAGATGGACTTTCACCAGAATTGTTATGAAGCGCAGTGACCAAGCCTTAGAAATAATTACAAAATGAGTGCTGGTAAAATTGGAAGATCACATGAAGGTCAGAGGTACAGCAAATGCTGGTAATGCTGGGGCGCTCACACTGCAGAGCTGAGATCATTATAACATAGTTAAACCCCGAGTTCTACATCTAGGGAGGTGAAATCCAAAAATTTTACATCTAGGAACAAAGAATAAAGGCACATCTACAGGAACGTGTATAAACAGCGGTGTGCCCAGGGAGGTAATTTGACCTTTATTTACGTCATTGATTAAGTTCATTCTGTGATACTGTATCCAGTTCTGGTATCCATTTTTTCACGGAAAAAAGAAAGCTGAATTTAAAAGACAAAAACTTGAAGAAAGTTCCAAACTAAATTTAAAAAACCTTTTTGGTGAAAGTCAGTGATATGAGAACATTGATGCATAAAGCTACAATTTTGACTACACACATTTCCTGATAAAAATTAATTAGTTAATAATACTGACTATTCTCCTGAAGAGATGGTGCATCCATAGCTTTCACTGTCAGTCACCTGCTGTTACAAATATATACCTTCACCTAGTTTAAGCTTCTGGCTAGGGGTCTTCATTATGCCTTTCCCTACTAGCTTACAAATTGTCTTTATGTGTAAAAGAGTTTTTCTTCTATGAACACCTTAAATACAGCTCCTTTAAAAATTGAAAAAGATGTGGTTTAACTGAGTCACCTAAAAATAACAAAAGCAAAGGAGAAAGGAGCAGCCAGAATGGAAATATATTAACCTCAATACACCATAGGAAGCTGGTTGCTTGGGGAAAGGTCAGGACCCAAACCTGCAGAGCAAAAAGTCCTGGGGGCTGCGAGCACTGCATCACTGAAGAACATTCCTCAGTCTTTGAAGACACTTTCTGCAGTATCCAGCAGAGCACACACCTACGTGGTCCTGCAGTAGGATGTATCTTAGGATGCTTCAGGCAGCAGGAAGAGGGAATATATTTTGACCACCTTGATATAGTGGGTAGTTAGATTTACTTTTAGATCCTGTGACTAAATGGCATGTAATAAAGGTCAGCTAGAAAAAATACAAGTTTATCTTTCTCTGCAAGGATAAAGAGAAGAGACTTTTCAGAAACATAGGCCCGAGGAAGAAAGTGGAAAATCGAAGACTGGGGAAAATGTGGAACTAGGAAGTAAGGGATGTGGGGCAAGGTCAAATGTTAGAAGATCCTGGAAAGCAAAAGAGCCAGGAAACAATGTGGGGAGGAAACAAACAACAAATAAAGGTTGAAATAAACTTGGGAGTGGGAAAATGAAGAGAGAAAGGCAGAAGAACTGATTTTTCTACATCAGCTCAATGGAGAGCTGTAACGTGGGCTTTGCTTCATCTTGCTTCTCAGCAGTGCCTGGTGTGAATACAGACATCCATCTAGCTGGTACTTCACCAGTTAGGCTCATAAGCCCTGCAGCACAAGGTGACAAAATTACTAGCTACAGAGCCACTGAATAAAATCAGTCAAAGTCATAGAAGCAGAGATTCCTGAACTGAAATTTTTGTAAAATAGGACTGAACTCAGGCAAATCCCATCCCTCCATATCCTCAGCCATACCCAAATATTTAGGGATAGCAGCATCTGTGCAGCATGTTTCCTCCTCTGTGCTTCACAGCAGCTCTTAACTAAATATCTTTATATATTCCTATATGCCTGTGTACAAATGATTTATGTACAGGCTTAAGCCCACTGATACACCATTGAGAAAATGGTGTATTTTTGAGACAATTTGAGAAATTGAGAAAATACTTATGTTAGTATCTGTTGTAACTCCATGCTTTCTCAGGAATGATGGATATGCATTAACATAAAGAGAAATGTCCTGGCCTTCCCTAGCTGGTTCGGTTTTAATGTCTGCAATCATACAAAGCTCTAGCACAAGACCGATAATAGAGTTGATGGTATTGCCCATCAACCAAAAAGCCCATTCTGATCTCTTTCTGCAATCTAGCTCTTACTGAAATCAGTAGACATCCTGGATCTAAAAGAAAAAAAAGCCTAGTCTACAAGTGATCTGTGGAAATCAGTAAAGGAGAAAAAGATCTTGATGCAAAAAGATCACAAGATCAAAACAGACATGACAATGTTGCTTGCTAAAGCGTGCTCTGATTTCTTTTTCCAGTAAGTATTTACTTGTTTTCCCAAAAGCTGAGAGCCATATTTGACTAAGTGGCATACTTCAAACAGAAAATAATACACAGAATTCTCTGACAATTCATTGGGGAACAAAAATGCTGAAATTAAAGAATCTCCTGGGCCAGATTTTTATCTCAATTGCATTACTGGAAATCCAAAGTAATTCCATTGATTCCAACGGTGTTGCTCTGGATTTGCAGCTGTACGTCTGATCTGCATTGGGTCCTGCTAGAAAATCTTGAGAGTTATTTAAGCAAATATTAACATCACTTAGAAAGCAGCCTCATCAGGGTATGACAATTCTCAATACATGCTGTAGTACATCCGGTTATCAAATTGTTTGAACCTGAGTGCTTAAGCGGACACTCCTACATCCATATTTAGATATGCAGCATATTTTATAAATGTTGAGTATCTGTCATTTCCATGTCTGAGCTTTGTGGAGCTCAGAACTTTTTGAAGGGCCATTATGTTCTTACATCTGACTTGAAAAGCCCTGTTTCAGATAAATTCTTGGCTTTATATTTTAGAGTTGGATAAACAGTGGAAAAGTGTTCCATGAGTACTTACTTGAATTCTGGCTTAGGCACACTTTTGTCACTGAGAAAACTTGAGATTTGAATAGTGTTCTTTGGATCCCACAGCTTTGCGCTAAGGATAAGCAAACTGTTTGGATAGCAGAAGTAATGTTCCCAGGCTTCACTATTCTCATTAAAAATGCATGTGTCATTAAAAAAAAAAAAAAAAGGCTTTTTGTTTCATTTTTTAATTTGTATGGAAACAATAA
This sequence comes from Harpia harpyja, assembly GCF_026419915.1. Taxonomy (NCBI): domain Eukaryota; kingdom Metazoa; phylum Chordata; class Aves; order Accipitriformes; family Accipitridae; genus Harpia; species Harpia harpyja. The sequence continues at coordinate 3,099,708 of NC_068954.1, read as the reverse complement.
ACCAGGACAGCCCCCCTCCCCCTCTCTAGATCAATGCAGAGAGTCCCACTACAAGCCTTATCTTTCACCTGGACATAGACGGATTCAATAGCCGTAGCAGAATTAAGACACGACATTCTCAACACATCTTGAGACTCAATACATCTTGAGATGATTTCTCAGTTTTTGTTTCCTGGAAATTTTTGCTTAAGTCAGTTTTAAGGGCTACATTTAACCCAAAGACAACAAGATCTGACGCAGAACAGCAACAGCTAATCATTATCATCTTTCTTTTGCTTTGACCTTCTAGACTATTTTATCATGTCCTCCCCATAACTAATCTCTTAGTTAAACTAAGCTCCTTGAGAGCTTCCTTAAGAGAAGGAACTATATCCTGTTCCCTGTAAATCACTGTGTACACTTAAGCCATCATTATTAATATCATTATCAAATTTATGCTCCTGACATTTAATATGCTTGTGAAACTTTTAAAGTGCTATAACAGATGCATAATCAAGATCAAGAAATTCAAAAGCCTGAACTAGAAGCCCTTCAGAATGATCCTAGATGCCACTGAACCATGTGGGAACACATTTACAGGCTGATGTAAAGGTATTTAGCTTCAGTGTGTTGGCATCACGGCAGACTCCATTATGTTGCCTTACCACTGGTATAACCTAGGACCCACAGGAGATCTGTGCCCACCTGGAGGGGCAGCTGGAGGCCAGGCCAGATAGGGTAGGACATCTCAAATGGCACTAGACTCCTGTAGTCAAGTCAACTTAGCCCTTTAAATCTTCATCTTCTGGATCAGCATGGAGTGTGCCCTGAAGATTGAGAATTCATCTGCCTAAGTATATGAAAACTTAATGTCTAGACAAATTTAGGATGTTTTTACGTTACTGACAAGCTGAACAGAGCAAGCAATACAAAGCAGGAAATGTTTTATTTACAACCCATCCTTGGAGTCAATTCTATTTTATATTTACATTAGTTTATAGTAGGGTAAGGTCTAATATTGGTTTAAATGTCCAATATAAGCGTTAGCTTGAAGCACTGGCTTCACATTCACAGTACAATAAAGCAAATGGCTTCTTTGCTGAACTCCATGACCTCCCAGATGAAAAAATGACTGTAAAATAGTCATAATGTTGTTCATCGTTCTAACTTCAAATGCATGATTAGCTATATTTGCAACAGTCAAAGGGCTAAGTGAAACGCCCGGCCTTTGATCAAATGAACAGCATATATGTAGAATCGAAAGCTAAAAAAAAATCTTGCCTTCTTCAACACTGAGAAAAGCAAGCAACATGTGCTGTTGCTGCATCCGGGGAACAGAAATAGTATGCAATTGGTAGCATGCTGCACTCAGCGTAGGATGGTGGCACTTCTCTGCCTCAGTGAATTTTGAGAGGTGTCCTTAGTCCTCCTATGCTTTCCAGGGATGCTCATTTATGTTTTCATATGGACATATACATCCTGTACATTTCATTGTTTCAAAATAAAGTCATCTTGGTGGTGATATTAAGATGCCTTTCCTCCCACAACACAAGGTGAGATTTTACAGCACAGAAATGTAGGAAAATTTACTAAGAAAGAAAAGCCAGATAAACAATAACTATGATATTGAGCGAACTCTGATGTTGTATGTTATGGCTGCAAAGAAAAAAATAGGGTGCTGACCATGTCTATCATAACAGAATTCCCTATCGAAAAGGTAGAAAAAAAATAGCAGAGAACCATAAAACTTTATAAATGCATCATATAGATGCATTTCAGCATAAATTCAACAAAGAAAGCACAAGTGGGTTGTTAATCAGTGTTGACAATAGGACAGGTCATCTCACAGACATGTTTATTCTAAGAAACTCACACAAGCCAACAACAGTATCCTAAGTTCATGCCATTAAAGCTTTTATCTTGTTGCCACTGTCATCAAGAAATGCAGTCAAAAGTGTGTATTAGTTTTGAGCTATCTTTCTGCTGCAAGGTGACCAAATTTTCTTGGAGTAACAAAGAAGTCAAATTTTCTGCGGTTTAAAGTAATATGAAAAGAGTTAGCAACTGTTCACACAAAACCTCCTCATCCATAGCTGAATGCAGCTTTCTCAGAGAGGGATGAACATAAAAAGGGTATCTCTGTAGCACAGATGAGTGATTACAAAATAAATAATGGCTTAGCTTATCAGATCAGGTTTGCTTATTTTCATAAGAACTACCACCATCAATCAGGAATCAAGTAGCTACTATTCACATCAGAGTGAAGCAAAGATAATTTGATACGTAAAGCTCTGAAATAGACATAATTTGAAGAGGAGTAAGCAGGTGTTATTTTTTTATTGACTCTATTGTATTGCTTTAATAACAACAACCTACTTTTAAAAAGAGCTATTTAACTTTTCCCAGCCAAAAAACATGTGAAAACTGACTCGTAGCCAAAGCATGTTCTAACCTCACACAGCACGTTACATAAAACCACAGCTGAACATTGTAAATTCACTCCACAAGGCATTCCTTCATGCAGTTAAAAACTCAGAACTGTCGACCCTGTAGGTCTGTAAATAGCCATTCCTCCAGCCTCGACAAATACCAATCCTGACCATTTCTTTGTAGATTGCTGCTCCAAGGCTCATTGCACTGGCCCTGAAACTCCAGCTTTTGAAAGTCGTTTCTATGATACCAAATATAAAGCTCTTGTTTTTGCAGCTGAGGGTTTTGCCGGTTTGTTCCCACATCATCCCACAGCGAGCTTATGAAAGTTTCACGGTATCTGTTAGGCTCCTGAGCTGCAGAGACTGTTGCATCTTCTGCTGGCCCATACTAATTCACTGTTCGCCTTATCCTGCAGAACACATCCATCCATCACAACCTGGTTTATATCTGGTGAGGTCCACGTGTGAATTAGGTAACTGAACTTCCATTACAGTCATGAGAGATCAGGGTGTGCCTAAAATCGGCTACCTAAATATAGGCATTGAGCACTATTTGAGGTGCCCGGGGTATTTCAGATATCTTCACAGGACTGGCAGGTACGACAGAGCCCCTAAGGGATATTTGTGGGTTGTGAAGCGGCAGGAGGAGGTCGGCTGAGGTATGCTAGAGCTTCCCCAACAGCACTAGGTGTGAGCAGCTGAGCCGGGCCCTGGGAATGTGTCCCGTGGCTGAGCACACACTCCGTTTTGGGTAAACGTGAACTCCCAGGTCAGCGGTTAGTTGAGTCCTTCCCACGGAGCGTAGCACTGCTCGTGCAAGCACTTCTGCTTCACAAGGAAATAAGGGAGCTTCGACCACGGGCCAGCAGCTGGTTTTCAGCTCTCGGCTAAGACACAGTATCTGACCACCCCACCACAGAGGAGCTTCTTGAAAACTACCAAAGCCAACCTCAGTGTTAATTCAATGTGTTCCCGGACCTCCTGTGAGCAAGTTCAGGACCAGGAGTGCTATCATGTAACTGTAGCCACACTGAAATTTGGCCATTGCAAATGAACGATAGCACTGTAAATCCACAACTGTGTAAAATAATATTCATCCCCATTCTTCCCATGGTCATCCCTGATTTATCATGTAACCATTTAGGGCTTTAAAAGTTAAAAAAATAACAAAACAAAACACCACCCACCCCACTCCCTCAAAACCCCTCCCCATCACTATAAAATTTGTGCAGAACAAAAAACCAGAAGCACAAACAGAGAAAAACCAATGGTGCTTCAAGTTCAGATGCTCCAAGACCTAAATTTGTGAAACCAAACAGTACATTTGAAGTTATCGGTTGAAAGATTCACTTCTCAGCTGCATGTGAGTAAATATGCAATAAAGCATATGGGTAGAACTAACCCGTTGTGCAAATATATCAGCTCTTGTGGAGTTACACCAATAGGGAATTTAGTGCAGCATAGTAATCCTTTGCTTGCCTGATTCAAAAAGAAATTTTAGATCTTTGGTCAAATTCATGTTCTTCAGGCCAAGTCTTTTGTTAAATAAACAGAAAATGCTGTTTGACAAAATGCAAAGAAAAATGATCATTTGACCAAGTCAAAGATAGTTGCAGTCATTTAACTGAGCATCTTCTTCATACCTTCACAGAAACATATTTGCTATGAATGCAGTGGGACCCAGTCTCTCCTCTGAGCATCATATACTGTTCGCTTCAAGATCTCCAGAAAGTCTACCCACCTATGGTTTTATAGTTCCTGACATTCCACAAAGAGACTGTTCTCCAGACTAATAGATTGGGCAACGGGTTAGTTTCAATGGCCTGTATTTTTTATATTTATACTAAATTTTAATTTTTAAATTTAATCTCTTCACCTGTACTTACATTACTTTTTGAACTTCTTAAACATATTTGCAGGCCCCAAAGCAAACAATTAGCATTGCTTCTTTCTTTTTTTTTTTTTTTGTAATTCTGGCTTTGGTGCAGTTATTGTTTTATTGATTTGTTTTCTCAATCTGTTGACCAGCTGGTTTAGATTTCAGAGAGGATTTCTATCAGCATCACAATCTACTCCTGCAGAGAAACTTTCCAAGATTATAGCCTTACAGTCCAATTAATAATAAAAAAAAAAGTATTATGTTACTTCTAGCAAAGCTCCATCCATTTCTAAGCAGAAAAAAAGTTACTTCTGTGCTTCATCTACATTTCCTACATGTTCAGTAAAAACTCACTCCATTCCAGTTCTCTGGACTTTAGTAAAGGCCACATTTTTAATGTCTTCATAAAATCTCAACATTTCTATACTCCTGTCTCTTTAAGCCCTTATTACTCTCTCCACTTTACAACTGTAAGAGCAAATGACAGCAACTCTCCCCACCAACTTCTCTTGGCTATAACAAATCAGGAGCTCATTACCTGCTCACATCATCCAACACCTCCATCAAGAGCTCAAGACTCAATTCATTCATAATTATTCATGGAGAGGCCCTTTAGGTGCTTTGTGGAAGGATCTGCTCCTGCCAAATATTTGCTTTTGTAACAAAGTAATAGACCTGTGTTTTGCTCTCTGTGCATAATGTTCATTGTCAGTGCTGTCCCACGTGAGGAAGCAGAGATGTTGGCATTTTGGGGATGCTACTTTAATATAAGCCAAACATGGTAGGGAGGGACTCAGTATAATCTTGGAGCCTGAAAACCTAGTGTTAGTGCTTGACAAAACAAATGCAGGCCTCTGAATCAGAAAACATAAATACAAACTTCTTCCCACTCAGATTTCAATATTTGGATTATTGCCTAGATAATTCATTTGAAAACCAAATCCAGCCTAGCAACTGTCTTGAAAATTGAGTAACCTCAGGTTCAACTGTATTAAAAAACTTCAGCTTCAGGCAAAACTGATGGAACAGCTCATTCGCAGTACTTTCACCAAGCCCTGGCCCTCATTTTTTGTTTTTCTGATTACATTTACATTGTGTTACAATTTACCAGCAGCACTACTGTATTATAATATATATTACCACTAGCCGACTCTGACTGTATGCATTCAGCTTCATCAACAGCTAAAGATGCATGGCTCAATGCATATTCATTGCTGTATTGCCATTTCTCAGCTGTTAAAACAGCTGCATGAATCAGCAACAAGTTTCACAACTTAAAATAGATGTAACCCTGCAGGATACTTGGGCTCAATGAGCATTATGATTCTCACTCCTAGGCTGATAGGAGCTAGGGACATGGTGCACTTAACTACAGTTTTCTCCACTCAAGCATAGCACTACCCTAAAGGTGTAAGCTACATTAGTGTTTCAGTTTGGAGCAGAAGTGTGCTTTTGTAATAAATCTCCTGATCGTTGCTACTTATCATGCTTTGGTTCACATCACAGAGTGGTCTTGGGATGGATGAACCCAATTCCTTTTGATGGAGCTAAACCAGAAATGCGCCACTGACTTCCACCTGCTAGTGTGGCACGTGGTTCGGAGCACCAAACCACAGCTACTGAAGAGCAAACCCTCTTGAAATGCACATAGTGTGTTCGGGGTCCTCGGTACAAACTGTTTTGTTCTGCAGATCCGCTCCTCTCAGCCCATACTGCTTGCTAAATGTAGACAGAGGTGAACACGGCTATCTGACTTCTAGAGAGGAGCTAGTGCTTCAGGCTCGCCTGTCTTGGAGGCAGGAATTTAAGATATAAACCTTGGGGTTGGATGGTTTCTATCCTCAGCGAACAAAAATGTTTCCTTTAACTTAACAACCCTACCTGTCTTTAAGAAAAAAACTTGTCTAGCAAGAACATCATTTTCTGTTTGGAGGCCATTCTTAGCTCTCTTCCAGGTCCTCAGCTCAAAAAGACATCTAACAGCATATGCACAATTATTCAGTGAACAAACAAACTACATTTTGTTTTTATTCACCTGCAGTGCTGAAAAACTCTAAGTTTACTTCTAGTATTTGTTAGGCTTTCCTCCATTTGGTGTATGCACAACTGCTTATCATGGAAAAATCAAGTGTTATGCCATCCCCACATGTTTTTATCTGTCATTATCAGGTGCACAGATATGCATGTGTCACTGCCAGAAGAGCCTGGTGTTTATTTTAAATTACTGCAATAATAAGGAAAGTGGCTGTATTATATTTACATTAAAATAATGTAATGCAAAACATTTAATATGGAAAGGGATTCCTGGACATATTGTTTGCTCAGTATGTTTCCCATACAACCATTCTATTGCTACTGCAATACCACAGAAGATAATATTGTAGATATTGTTGTTAATAATACATAGAAACCACATATCCTCTAGGAATTTCAGTACATATTTGCTGTGCTTCCTTAGTTGGCAACACAGTGCCTTCCTTCCCCCTAATTCAGTGCAAAAACAAACTCTACATGTGATCACCTACAGAGTTCTGCCTAATTATATAAATGTACTAATTATACACACTTTTCAGTGTGACAGACTTCAAAGTAGGTAAATTTTAAATCATGCCACTAAGAAAATCTATTTTGTCCTGGTTTTGGCTGGGATAGAGCTGGTATAGTACTGTGGTTTGGATTTAGGATGAGAAGAATGTTGATAACACACTGATATTTTTAGTTGTTGCTCAGCAGCGCTTCCACTAAGTCAAGGACTTTTCAGCTTCTCACGCTGCCCTGCCAGCGAGCAGGCTGGGGGTGCACAAGAAGTTGGGAGGGGACACGGCTGGGACAGCTGACCCCAGCTGACCAAAGGGATATTCCAGACCATATGATGCTCAGTATATAAACTGAGGGGAAAGCTGGCCGGGGGGACCCTGCTTAGGAACAGGCTGGGCATCGGTTGGTTCATGGTGAGCGTTTGTTTTTCATTTGCATCACTTGTTTTTCTTGGGCTTTATTTCTCTCTCTTTTTGTTATTTTCATTAATGTTATTATTTTTATTTTATTTCAATTAATAAACCGTTCTTATCTCAACCCATGAGTTTTCTTGCTTTTACCCTTCTGATTCTCTCCCCCATCCCACTGCGGGGGGGGGAGTGAGCAAGCAGCTGTGTAGTGCTTAGTTGCTGGCTGGGGTTAAACCATGACATATTTGATGATGGAAATCTCTGTAATATCATATTGCAATCTCCTACATCGTAATTTTGCTTTCAAGTCAGTATTAATTTAATGACAAATAACAGCAGAGAATAATAGAGTTGGGAAAGCAAACTGAAAGCTGTAAGATTTACAGTGTGATATTGGTCAGCAGATGCTAACAAAAAGGATCAAAACCAATTTGGAAAAGCAATGGATCTAAGGTAAACAATGAGTAGAAAGAAGTTCTGCATGATAAATATGAATACCGAACCTTCAGAAACTACTCTGTTAACAAAGATAAACACCTGCAAGACTGACTTATCCCCATGTGTTCAGCTACTCATGAGAAAATATATGCCATTGAACACTTAATTTACATGCACACTTATCACACTGCTAGGAACAACTTGCAAATTAGTTACTTGCAGTTCAGAGCATCTCTTTGCATGCAAAATAACGCCAACTGCATGTACAAACCAGCCCTACAAGTGCACACATAGCTCAGCCCACCAATGTCGCACACACATTTATGGAAACCAAACTGCCACACAAGACTTCAGCACATGCACCTCCTTTTTGGACCTTGGTACATGCCTCTGACTGATGTACCCTCACTTTTCAAAACACAGTTCTTTACCTTTAACATTAGATATTGACCAAAAGCCCTGATTCTTCAACATAACACTTTAGTGAAGCCATAGTATATAAGTGAATGCATGAAAGCTGGTATTCTTTTAGCACTACTTAATAGTTACTCTGTCTATTGCCCTGATATCCTAGGTGAGTAGTTTATTTTGTGTAAGTCATAAGAATTTATATATATCTCTGCTATAGAATCCGGAGCTTGCATTGACAAGACCACTAGGCAGATCAGACAGCAATTACAATGCAGCTACACTATAGGACAGTAATCCCTCTTCCTTTAGTTAAATAATAGCTTATGTGGCAGGCAAGAGACAGAATCCATCTTCACTGAAAAACAGGACTGGGTATAGAAAGGGAAATGGTCGATCTTCTTTCACACAAACCCTAGTGTCAAAACAAATAGTCTTACTAAGTCACGGGCTGTCACATTTAATCAAAGACATTTATGGAATGGCTTGATTAGAAGCATCTTATAAGCAGCAGGTGGGTGATCCTGAGCTACCAAACTCAAATATTGATCAGGACTTTCCCCCAGTGTTCAAGAACTCCTAGGTCTGAGATTTTGGCTACACCCTTCAAAGTATGGAGTCCAGATACATTTGAATACCTTTAAGATCACAGACTTTCGCTCTGGTGCACACACACACAAAAATCTCTAGAAGAGATTAAAACTATCTCTGCACAAGTAACTATTTTTCTTTCTCCATAGTTATAAAGTGACTCACATACAAAAAAAACCCCACTTCACAAAAGTTGGAATTTAAAGCAAATATGATGCAAGTTCAGTACTGAAATGAGGAGCTCCAATAGCAACACAGAGACAATGTACAACACGAGAAGTGATTTTGTGCTAACTGGTGATGTCTTTGACCTCCGCTCGTATGTGAAGCAATTCCACGCCCTGCCCAACATTACCTTTTGATATTCTTCCTTAGATCTCAAGGCAGCTTCCATCTGTTCCTGAGAAAACGTGTAGATGGCCGAGCGATACTGTGTGCCAAAGTCATTACCTTGTCGCATTCCTGGGGAGAGAGAAAACACAGCAGCACACCATGAGGATCACCCTCCCTACTTGACGGGGCTGCAGGCACAAGTTGAACAGACCTAAATTTAGGACGTTCCATACACCTGGATTAGCCTGGTCTCTTATGTGCATACTCAGTAGGTATTTTTAGGAAGTCCAAGTCTTTCTTTGGTTAAACAGTCCCGAAAAGTTTCAGCTCTGACATCTACTTTTAAATGACATGCAAATGAAATGTGAGCATTTTACATTTTGGTAAATCAGACAGTAGTCAAATACAGATGTAAAACCTTAAATAATCAAGCTGTAGTTACTGTAATCAAGGTACTCTTAAAATATTTATTTTGAACCATGCAAATAGTTACAAAAAAACCCCTTGATTTTACCAAGTGCTTAAAAATTTTCTTGTGCTGGAGGAGTACATCTTAGTGGGAGAAAAGTTCAAAATACCCTTGGAGATAACTAGCTACTCTCTTCTATTCATAAAGCAATGATCTTGCTAAAAGACTTGTATGCATGTATTGCTGAATTAACTTTGAAGTTATCAGTTCCTACCATCATCACCACTAGTTACAGAGAGAAGGAATGACTCTTATGAAACTCTCACATCTGAGCTCCAAAGATGACTCTGATAGAGAAGTATGCTAAGGAGAAGGTTTGGAGAAAGTCTGGCTGCATTAGTACTGTTGTAGACTGAGTAATGTGTAGGAACAGCAACACTTTCACAATTTTTTTTGAGTTTGGGAGAAGTAGAAAACAATGGTATATATCTAATATCTACTAAATTCTATTTGCAACCTACATGTGGATAATATGGATGGCGAAAGTATATAATACTGTTTATATGTAACATTGTGAAAACAAAACCCTGCTTATACATACTTAGTAACTCCTTGAAATTATACCACAAATGAGTAATTTTCGTACAAGGATTAGCCCCTTTAATGCTGATCTATGTAATCCCTTCAAAAGACTGGTTGTAGGAAGTTGCTTATGTACAAATTTCCAAAATATGAGATGGATTCTGCCTACAAAACTATAAAATAATGGGCCAAAGAAGAGAGAAGGTTACTATCCCCTTAGGTGATTCACCCAGATATGGTTTGGCATTATGCAGTGCTAGTCAGCCACGCTGGCCAGAGGCATTGCTGCCTCTCATCGCTACCCGTTCCCATTCCCTCAGGCAGCAATACTGCAAGCCAGCATTGCTGTGGATCATTCCATAAAGTCAAACAACAGCCTTAGAGAGGAGCTTTAGCATGAAGAGTGATCTGGAGGTGCAGTTTTGCAACTGCAATTGCAGTTTTGCAGTTTCTGTCTTTCATACCTTGTTCCCCATTTTGCATTCAAGGACACAACTTTTTGCTTTGCTGTAACAAAATGTATTAATTTTGAGTTTGTCTGGTGGTGTATATGAACTTGGGTGAGTGAAAGAGCTGGAATTTCTAAAGCAGACTCAAAGAAGCAGACCCCCCCCAAATGCCTGCAACCCAAGAAAAACTGGAAATCATCAGGATTTGTCTTTTGACTGCCACCAGACTACAGAAGCCCCTTTGAAGATTACCATCAACTCTCACGACTATGGAGATGAACGGGAAAAAAAACCTGCACGTCCTGATACCCCCCTAGCAAAGGGCAGAGGGTAGAGAAAGCGCCTGTAATACTGGGGGGGGAAGACGCTATCAACATAATACTACTCGTTAAAACATGGTAACTTTTCTCTCTCTTGTACTTTCCAAGGAAACAGAAAAATGGTTTAAAGGATAGTACAATAAACAAATGAAATATGGCTGAAATATTTATGAACTAAAAGATGCAGAAATATTTTAAAAGATGCATTTGGACAAAAATTCCATTCAGTGACCAACAGTATACATGACACAATGTGATTCTGAAAAATGTTATGGAGTTTTCTGACGCTTTGGGTTACTTTTTAATTGATAAAATGTTACATTATTACACATAAGAACAACAACTACGTTCTTCATCAATACTTAATACTGTGGTCTGCAAGGCAGAGAATATTTTGCTCATTTCTTTGCAAGTTATTTTAGGGTGGTAGGGAGCTCTTGTAAAGCCAGTGCTACTGAATAGTTAGGCATAAAATGAATACAGCCCAGTAAAGCATTAGTTTTGCCAGGATATGCTAATGCTGATTGATGTTTGAGCTCAAGCATTAGCATTCTACAAATCTATTTATTGCTTAACAAATTACTTAACAACTGACCAGGGAGTAGATTACAAAAATCTCTATAAATGGAGGATCACTATATAGTATGCTAGTTTCTAGCATGCATTTCAAGAGTATGAGTTTAGCATGAGCTCATGTGCACGGTACTCTGAGTAAGAAGATAAACAAGATTATTTAATACATGCATGTGCCACCACCGTTCCATAGTAATAGGGAAGTGGTCAGCTTAATTAATTTATTGAAGAGAAGGTTAAGAGGAAAACTGACTCTGATTTAAAAATACATATAGAGAGAAATAACCTGAGCAATAAGGCTCTTTAATCTTGCCAAAGTCGCTTAACTAGGTAGAGCAATTGAAAGCCAAAGTATACAAAATCCAGATTGGAAATAAGGCAACATTTAAATAGCGAAGAGCATTTCTCACTGGAACAATGCACTTAAAGCCACACCCCTTTCCTGAGGGCTTCACATCAAGGATATACATTTTCCCCAAAGATATACCAAAGCTCAAAGAGCTGTATAAGGCCAGTGATGAAATGATAAAGTTAAGGAGGAGGTCAGACTGTGCGATAATAACAGCCCCTCCTAGAACTCAAGCATTGGCTTGCACTGTTAAACCATCCACTAGCTATGAAGAAGACTGAACAGGTATTGTAAGTTTTACTCCAAAGTGTAGCTTTAATGTGATCAATCATCTAAGCTAAAATGTCATTTATTTTTACTTGTTACTTAAATTAATTTGTACCTAAATATCCCATAATAAGTAGCTATTATCTAAGCCACAAAGACTACGCGATAATAAAACAAAATAAATTCCATGTGTACAGTCATAATCAATTGCCACTGTTGCTGTTATTGTTTGTAATGTACCTCACATGCACAAACTTATTTCTCAAGGGTCCATCACTGATTTTTTAAAACCCTCTGGCAAATCTTACTTGTTGAGATACACTAACTCAATGAGTAGCAAACAAGGCAAGAAATTCAATTTACTAAACAACTGTGGTAGGATGATTGAGCTTAACAATCTTGTCTTTGTCTGAAAGAAAGTCTACTAAATCAAAAATGATCTCTGCTTGGCTATCTAAAAATTCCACGATATCATCTGTAGTTAACTTTCCTTCCATTTCTGAAATGTCTTTCTTATTTTGTCTATCATGACATTCTGTCTCTCTCTGTTAACGTAACCCCACAGTTGTACACATTAGGTTTCAGGTAAGAATGTGAAAATTATTTATTAAATAATTAAGTGATACATGTGATTTTGGTTTAATTCCAGATCAAACCAGTGAATCAGGTTTGTCTAAATCTTCGCTACTGGAAGAAGGAATAATTCCTACAGAACATCAGCTGCACATCTTCAGAGAGGCTGGATCTTCCTGGCAGGGAAATGCTGACTGCCTACAACTGTTCTTCTGCAAGACGTCTTAAAGTCAATCTCTGTGCAAAGCCTGCCAATTTAGGGATAGAATTTAAGGTAAAGCCAGGAGATTCTTCCTCAAGGATATAATACATGGGGAAATCTGTCAGTAGGGTCTGAAGCTCCTTTTCATTCTAGGCTGAGATGATAACCAGGTTGCTTCATAAAGAAGTTAACAAAATGTATTAACACTGAGGAATGAGGTCTCTGACAGGAAGACCTTCAACAACCCTTTCAGAAAAGTTGCAATGACAGAATGGCATAACACAGAAAAAGCCCTCTCTGCAGCTGTAATGACCAGCAGACACACCTTGAGTGATCTCAAGCCCATTTCTCTCCAACAGGTAGTTTGAAGAAAAGATTCCAGAGGCCTGAAAACAGAACATCATCTTACATGCAGCATCGGACCTAGTCCACTTTGTCACAAAGCACACCCAGAGGACTTGTTCCCAGTGTTGATCAGAATCTCTATAACTAGAGACAACCAGACAGAGTTTCAAGGGCTACCCAATGTCCCTGCCGTGATGCAGAGGAAGCCAAAGCCTCGGTGTTTTACCTGATTTGTACCTGGTGTAAGAAGGTTCAGAGCAGAGACAGGTCCTTGAGCTTCACATCAGGTCCTCCAGGACTCTGACACTAGAACCCCCTTGGCCAGCCCAGGGTTTGCAAGATCACCCCATTTCATCTGGCTGTACTTTACTAACATCAGTGGTGCAAGTCAGTAATTGGCAAAAAGGCAAATATCTATCTCCCTGACCACGTGATCAGGAACACATTCGACAGCAACAGGAACAAATATACCCTGGAGTCAAAAGGCTGGCATTTGCTGTCGATGCCTGAGACAAAGAAAATCAGCTGCTATGCTGAGAACAGCTGTAAAATCTCTTGTCAAAGAGATGTTTAGATAGAGAGGCTGATTTTAGAACTGAGAGAAAAGCATAGAATTTGCACCTCTCTGGCAAGACACAAAAGTACGTGGTTTTGGATATGGCCGCATGGTACCAAAGAATGTAAGCCGAAAGCCTGTGTGAGCACTGGCCAGTCCTTGAAAGCTCTTGTCTCTGGAGAACCAGTGAGGATGACAGCATCTGGAGCTCTAAATTTGTTTAGATCTTGGGCATGGATCATATTGCGGAATTTCACTTTGGCTGACCAAAGCACCTCAGTGGTTCTCAGCTTGGACCACTCTGGAGAACATAAAATTTCCTCACTGTGCCAGCAGACACCAGAACACTAATTAATCAAAAAATGCCCTCAAGAGCTAAGTGCTTGCTGTGACTTACATGAAAGAAATTTGTGGCCATAGGATGGTAGATGGAAAGAACAGGGAGCTGTGATGCTCTCCCAGATCCTGCAACAGGAACGATTCCCAGGTTGAGAGTGCCATTCAATACAAACACACTGCCACTAGAAAAACTATTATTTGCCAAAAGGTAGATAACAGTCAAAGAAATGGCTCTAAAAAGCTCTCTTACCAACACTTTGATATCTTCTGATGTACCTGGGTAGGAATGACTTAGTTTTGGCCTTCTCTGGCATCAAAGTAGTAAATACTAGCTCTCCTTTCAGTTGAATGACTAGAATATATGAAATCATCCCTGCTTCCATTCAGCTGGTCAGTGCTTTTTCCTTCATATTTTCTATACCTTGTCAAAACTACGGTGTCTTCTTGGCTGGGGGAAAGAGTTGCCCCTTTCAAGCAGTTACACTGCTGTTACGCTACAGTTTGAGTTTCTGTTGAGATGCTGAGATGCATCTTAGGTAGGTCATTGTCCTTCCTGTCTAACTCCAGAGTAACATGAGGTCAATAAGAAATAGGAATATCCACAGCATTAATAAAAACACCTATTTCCTAGTACTATACTTTCTTTTTTTTTTTTGCTTTAGAAATTGAGACTTAATTGCAAACAAGCAGATTTGTTTCAAAACAGTGATTTTTGAATATATTACCTACAGAAGACTAAAGCAAAATATACTTTATTTATTTTATTATCTAAATCAGGGATTTCTTTTGAAGACTCAACCCTCCAATGACTTGAAAGTAATACTTATACAACAATCCTTATCTTCTCTCCATTTAAAAATAATAAAAAAATGTAATGGCATCATTCGTCAGCCTTACTATTCTCATAGGATCCCAAGCATAATGGAGATAAATGACTAAGGTCTGTTAGACTCTTCTGTGCCACCCAGTGAAATTTTAAAGGGCAGTTCATAGCTCTTATTTTTATCATAATTTTTTCTGTGATTTATAGACTTTTCTGCAGCTGTCACTTATTTTCTTATAACCGCAGAAACCTGATATACTGATTGGTCATTTTCTTTTCCCCAATCAATCCTTGCTGAGTTAAGACTAATAAAACTCTTTCTTCCAGCTCATCATATAATTATTTAGTAAAAATCAATTGCACCATGTCACCCTGGCTTGATGTCATCACTCACTGTAATGATTACATCTATACAGCTTAAAAGTTGCCAAGGGAAAGTAAAACTCTTTATGGCATATGATTAAAGGAGAAAAATGTTAATAGAAAAGAAGTTAGTTACAGTGCTGTGGATTGAGAGTTCTTGATGATTTTCAAGGTGCTGGGGTGCAGGAAGGATAAATGAAATATAAAAGAGTTTCTTCAGAAGGTTACAATACATTAATGAGCTTGTACGTATTAAGGAAAACTTTTATACTATCAATAGGCAAAAACATTTACAAAGCTTTCAATATACCTGGTTTTCAATGTCAAGGAGGAAACTATAGTTTTGGTCTTCCCCATTTGCTTTGGGATCAACACAGCAAATACTAGCTTTCTCTATAAATTCTGACTTGCACATATACTTAGAATGAGAAGCTCAACATGACGCAGCAATGTGCGCTCGCAGCCCAGAAAGCCAACCGTATCAAAAGCAGCGTGGCCAGCAGGTCGAGGGAGGGGATTCTGCCCCTCTGCTCCCATCGGGTGAGACCCCACCTGGAGTCCTGTGTCCAGCGCTGGGGTCCTCAGCACAGGACAGACATGGACCTGTTGGAGCGGGTCCAGAGGAGGGACACAAAAATAATCAGGGGGATGGAGCACCTCTCCCGTGAGGACAGGCTGAGAGAGTTGGGGTTGTTCAGCCTGGAGAAGAGAAGGCTCCGGGCAGACCTTACAGCAGCCTGCCAGTACCTAAAGGGGGCCTACAGGAAAGCTGGAGGGGGACTTTTTACAAGGGCATGTAGTGACAGGACAAGAGGTAATGGCTTTAATCTGAAAGAGGGTAGATTTAGATTAGATGTAAAGAAGTTCTTCACTGTGAGGGTGGTGAGGCACTCGGACAGGTTGCCCAGAGAGGTGGTAGCTGCCCCATCCCTGGAAACATTCAAGGTCAGGCTGGACGGGGCTCTGAGCAACCTGATCTGGTTGAAGGTGTCCCTGCCTATGGCAGGGGGGTTGGAACTAGATGATCTTTAAGGTCCCTTCCAACCCAAACCATTCTATGATTCTATGATCATGCCTACAGCAATGTTTTCAATAGTCCATATCAGCTGCAAAAATGCCTGGTCTTTAACCTTCACCAAACCACCAGATTACAGGTTTTCTGGTGTAGCTTTGAAGCTAAAACAGAATCACAGATTTTCTGAGGTTGGAAGGGATTTGTGGAGGTCTCTAGTCCAACACCCCTGCTTAAAGTAATGTCAGACTAGAGCAGGTTGTCCAGGGCCTCATCCAGTCCAGTTTTGAACATCACCAAGGACAAAGATGTTACAAAATACTTACTTCCTTAAGATTGGCAGTGCTGGTGTAAATGAGCTTCTTGATGATGGTCAATATAACACTCGCTGTATGAAATAACAATAGTTCTTTAAGTAGAGAGAAGTTTTTTCAGACAACAGATTCTTCATGGAGAACACACTCCATCACTCTTTTAGCAATGACATTTTGTGGGAATGGGATGAGTTGCTGCCACCAATTTCGTGCAACAAGAAATCTTGTCTGTTCCCCACCACCAATGGCCAGAATGCTGCTATAACAAAACCAAAATACCATTGAAAGACAGCAGCTTTATAAATCTTTGATTTTGTGGGATCTGCCACAACAGTAATGTCCCTCCCTCGGTGTGGCCAGGCTTGACTCTGGCCCAGGCCACCCAGCTACATGACACCTCTGCCTTCTCCCCAGAGCTGGAGCGGTGACACCTGCACTGCCTTTCTGTGCAGATGTGAGTAGGAAGACCTTCCTCCTCACTTCCAGCAAAATACCAGAGAAGAACTGAGATACAGAAGGCATGCAAATGGGTTTGTGAGACAAGGGGAGGAACAGCCAAGAAAAGCGGTCTCATGGGATTGGGCTACAAGGAAATAGTCTCAGCACTGCCCTGTAATGAAATAAATTTTCCTGCCAGGCCTTCTACAGCTTCCTCATCTCTTATGCAATTTCCCATCCCAACTCACTGGGGAGGAGTGCAGTTAGTACGGTGACAGAGATAAAGAGTAGTCTATCGCTATCTGTAGATCTTAATGACACCCTGTCCAAAAGGTTTAACAGCATTGCAATACCAAAAACCATCACAATTTGACCACATTGGACAATGCCTTTAACAATATGCTTTAACTTTGGGTCAGCCCTGAATTGGTCAGGCACTCGGACTAGATGATCATTGTAGGTCCCTTCCAACTCAATATTCTAGTCCAGTCTAGTCTAGTCTAGTCTAGTCTAGATTGGACATAAGGAAGAAATTCTTTACAAGAGGGCAGTGAGACACTGGATCAGGTTGCCCAGAGAAGTTGTGGATGCCCCATCCCTGGAGGTGTTCAAGGTCAGTTTGGATGGGGCTTTGACCAATGTGATCTAGTGAAAGATGTTCCTGCCCAGGGGAGAGGGGTTGGATTAGATGACCTTTGAAGGTCCCTCCCAACCCAAACCATTCTGTGATTCTGTGATTCACATACCATCATTACACCATACTAAATTAGCATGGCCTACCCTAGCATCTGCTGGGAAAAGTCATCCAAGAAGTAGAAGCTGAGAAGAGAAACACTCTCAGGAGATTCTTCACCTCCTTCTTCTCCCATCTAGAATAAATCTCTCCCGCCCTTCTGCATTCACCAAACCCATTTCCTGGGCATTGGTGTCTACAGTTTTGGCAGTCTGCTTTACATCCAATATGAAATAAAAGGGCAACTTTCAGAATGCATAACTCTGCAGTGGTAGATTTTAAGTTCAATCCAGCAAAATGCCAACCATTTTTTTCTGCTTCCAACTTTACCTTGTGCTTGCCCATATGCTAGGGGTTTTTTTTCCAGTAAAGGAGAAGCACAAATATCACATGTATTTCATGTATGTCAATAACTGTTACTTTCCCCTTAGTTGTTCACAGAGACATTCCCATACGGTACACCAGGGACTTTATGCAGGCCTCCAACATTATCAGATTTGGGCCATGAAGAGTTACCAGGTCTCCCTTTTGTCCATTAGTGGAAATGACAGGCTGCCCTCAAGAAGCGGTGATAGTATACCGGCCTAAGCTCTATCTCTGTCCAATTCTCTTTGGTTTTTATTAGCATTATTATTCAATAGTTATAAAATGCATCACATTGCTTCTCAAGATAGTTCAAATATTTTACAAAACTAGAAAGTCTGAATGAAGACTTGGTTTGAAAGAAGAGTTCCTTGTATGCTTTGTTATTTATTAATTCATTCAGATATAACATCGCTTAAATGCATTTTTGAATGCTCTTTGAGCTTTGAAGGAAGTGCATGATTTACTTGAGCCCACAAAAAAACATAGGTTAGTTTTTGATGAGTGTCACAAAGCTTATGTATTAAATGTCACTGGCAGACAGGAATTTGAATCCATTTCTAATTATTAATTAAAAATAGGTCTTTAACAGTAGCGCATAGAACAGGCAAATAGAATGGTGAATATATACATAAGTCATCCTTAATGGCATTAAACCTATTGTAGGGGTTTTTTTTTTACTTAACTTTAATCAAAAGTTAAATTATTAGTTTTAGACAAGTTTTTAGACTTTTTCTATCATAAAGAGGCATTAAGCCCTTTCAGAGGTGCCTTCTCTTAAAAATCTGTCTCAGGGATGGACAAACTTGGGATGGGAGCGAAAACTTTTAACAATATATATTGGTGCAGCTGGAACTAAGCT
This sequence comes from Harpia harpyja, assembly GCF_026419915.1. Taxonomy (NCBI): domain Eukaryota; kingdom Metazoa; phylum Chordata; class Aves; order Accipitriformes; family Accipitridae; genus Harpia; species Harpia harpyja. Next base: position 3,080,828 of record NC_068954.1, on the reverse strand, counting down.
TCCAGGTTTAGGCACCCAAAAGCTGACCAAACATAGGTGCCTAATTTGGGGTGAGTCAACCATGTTAACTGGATCTCTACTGACAATCATGGTAGCTGAGACTCTCCATGCCTATGGAAACATCTAAATTTAGGTGGCTTTATCTCAGTCTTTATCCAACCTGATGTGTCTATGCTGGTCAGCCAAATCTGACCGAAGATCTTCATAGTCTTCAAAAACAAATAAATACATCGAGCAGAGATGTCTGGAAGAGACTGGAGGACATGACACAGGGCATAAGGGAGCCCCACATTTACTAAAGCACAACTGGAAAACAGGCAGAATGCACAAGAAGATTTGACAAGGCAAAAGACATTTCTGTTTGGGCATCTGAATTGGGTCATCATTGCCTCTTTTCTTCACTGACTAGCTGTGTTGTGATGCTTACAAAAAGCTGGACAACTACTGATAAAGTGAGAAAATATAATTAAGAAATACAGCAACTCAGATCAGGTACTACATAGAGCTCAGCTACAGAATCACACAGATTGGCTATTGTTTTCTTTATGTGCCTTCTCCTTTCTCTTCATCTATCTGTTGCTCACTAGTGCCTTGCCTAAATTTAAGCATGTGTTAGCACTATGAATCTAAACCTACTATGATCCACCAGGTGTTATTGCAATAGTAATAAAAATAATTAGTGATAATAAAAATAACAGTGTTGTCATTTGCTTTTATCAGCAGATAAACTCATGGGACACTGCTCTCAAAACACAGAGAAGTATGCTCTTATAAATTTGCGAGAGAAAATTGCAGGCAGAGAAAAACAGTCATTCACTGAAAATGTTGTTGTTTAGAGGAGAGTCAGCTCTGACCTCTTATACCTAATTATACATGAAAACAAAGATTAAAAGCCTACTAATAATCACCATAAACTATGATTAATGATGCCATGCTTCAGTGCCTCAGATTTCTAGGCCCAAGTACAGTAAATTCACTAGTGGGTTATTTGAAGAAGAAAAGAATGTTTGGTATTACTTTGTTTTGACTTTGTCTATTGCTTTCCTTGGATAAAGGTTAGGAACAGTCCATCAAAAAAATCTGCAGAAAAAGACCTTCTAAGGTTGCTCTTTTCTATAAACATACATGAAAATCTAGATGCTGTTATTCACACCATATGCCCATTGACTTCATGGATATTTGAAAGCTACTGAAGACAGTCCTAAGCACTGAGAAGTCCTAAGCATTGAGATGTCCAGATTTTCCTTCAGAAGTTACAAATCAACAAGCCTAAATTAAAATGAAGATTCCTTGCCTCATCCTTTCCTCTTCCTCTCCTCAATTAGAAACACAGCTATGCTACAACTACAAAATAACCCAGAAATGATCCTGAGGAAGACTGTAATAGAATAAAACCACTGTCCAAAGTTGTTCTTAGTAGAGACAGGCATTATGAACAAAAGGAATCATTGAATCACAGAATGGTTTGGGTCAGAAGGGACCTTTCAAGGTCATCTCATCCAACCCCCCTGCCATAAGCAGGGACATCTTCAACCAGATCAGGTTGCTCAGAGCCCCGTCCAACCTGACCTTGAATGGTTCCAGGGATGGGGCAGCGACCACCTCTCTGGGCAACCTGGGCCAGTGTCTCACCACCCTCAGCGTAAACAATGTCTTCCTTATATATAATCTAAATCTACCCTCCTTTCAGGTGAGTGGTGGGTTCATGCTTCCCACAGCATAAGAGTCAGAGTGTCATCTTCAGTGGCACAAAAGACTGATGCCATGGCTTTTCTTATCTTCAAGGAACCATTTTATTACTGACTGTAGCAATACTGAAAGATAGAATTAATTTTTGGTAGTTCTGGAGAACTGGTTAACACATCATTGTCAGATATAAAAGAAATAGGCTAAAAGTAGTTTAAAGGTCAGAAGAAATCAGAGCCCAGAAGGACTTCTGCCCTTGAGCCAGAATTGATTCAGCACCACTCACTTCATAATGCAAACTGTTCAGCCATCTCAGCAACCAGTGCACTGGCTAATAATCCCCTTCATTAGAAAGATGCAGAGTTAAATCTCAGCTTCTCACTGTGATATGGAAAAACAACATCTCCTAAACTGGAAATATAGGTCAGAAAAAGTCTATTCTAATTTATATGGATAAAAAGAGTCTAATATGCAAATTAGGTCATGACAGCTAAAATTCCTGGGGACGCAAAGCAGCCTAATAATATGTATTTATTTTTAATGCATATTTAGTTCTAGAGAAAGGACAAAGAATGGGAACAACATAGCATTCAGCATTTCAGTTGATGAAAGAAATGAAGTTGTATTCTCAAAGTGCAATACTGGTTAAGCATCACTGCCAAAGACTCTCTTTGCTACTTTTCAAAAAGTATAGACCACAGGTATTTATGAGGTGATTATGGGCAAGGGACCACTAAATTGGTTGCTGGTGGGATGGGTAGACATCAGTCAACTATGTCCCACCATTGATACTTCATTGGAAAGAGCAGGAATTAGAAGAACCTGAAGGCAATAGAAGACACTGCCTCCTATCAAACAACTCAGTGCATATTTCTATTGTTGAGTATTCAGTCCTGCATGAACCAATATACATTTATCTTTATTGTGTCTCAGCATATCGATTTCCATGGTTTTTTTAATTTATCAACACAGAGCTGTGTTTTATTCGTTTCTTCCAAGAGCCTCCTAGCAATGTCTTTACCACAGATTTAATTAGCATCCTCTCCACTATATCCTCCAAGTCATTAATGAAAATATTGAAGAGTATTGGACCAAGAATGGCTCCCTAAGGGGTTGGTAATTCTATTTTGAATATATTTAATATGCCTGGTGACAATAGATTTTGTATTTCTACTGTTTTTTGTTACACCTTGTAATAATGCTGAAACCATCAGGACTCTTAATAACATTTGAAATACAAGACAAAGGTGCTCTGTGCTTTAATCTGAGAGTTGCAAATTTCATTCAAATTATAAAGGGAAGAGAGTTACAGAAATGTAAAGAAAAAAAATCAAAAATGGTTATATTTTACATGGAAAGATTACTTTTTTCCCTTTAATCTCTAAATGAAGTTACAGGCCTGTAGCAGAATACATAATGCTGGTTTAGGGTCGCTGTAGCGTTTTTTATGTGTACAGCTGTTCTTCCACTGGTATAAGTAGACACATCTGCTCATTAGCAATACAATGTCATTTCTAGTGTCTAATTTTAATTATTTGCAGATGATAGATTCCTTATGCAATGTCTAAAAAAAGTACAGTCCTTCAAAACTGGTGAGAAATAAATATACCCTCTGCAACTAAAATGGGTCAGCACAATGAAAAACAGATACTAATCTGGAGAACTCATGTATCAGCACTAAGGCTAAATGCCAAGCTGTTTGGAAGGTCACAGGGAGGAGAAATGGCTCATACAGCTCTTCTTTGTCGTGGATACACAAGACATATGGACTAAGAGATGTTCTGAGTGAATCTGGCAGGTGATGGGTTTGTTGTAGTACAGATGGTCCTCAACTGCTGGAAAAATATCAGTTCTGCTTACATTTCCTGTACAAACACAGGCAAGATAAAGACTTCTTCATGACAGAAAGGAGGAATGAGATTACTTACTTACCAGTAACTTTGGTTCTTTGTATATCCACGCTCAAAGAATCAATAAGGCTAGAAGAAAATTTCCAGAAGCTCCTGGGCAGTGGTGGCCATGGCTGCCTTTGCCCTTCACCCCATTGTCAGAGAGTGGCCAAAACTATGGAGTCCTGGCTTCCTCTCAGCTCCTTCCACTAATTCAAATAACCAAACAGAAAGTCAGAAGAAGCAAGGAACAAGGATGGGATTTGTGGGCAAGAGGGGCTCACCCCAGAGAATTGTAGTGGTACCTAAGTTGTTTCTTGTGGGCTAGGAAGGATTAGGTACTCTTGACAAACATGGGGAGCAGAACTACCAAAACAAGCATCTGGTTTGGATTGTATTCAAGAGAGAAAAGAGCTAAAAGAGGCAAGTGGATTTTTCATTTGCCCCAAACATGTTTTAAAGAGGAATAAATAATATTTGTTTTGTCTTCTGCTTGTCTTCTGTACAGCCACTGAAAGCAACAAGGAGCCTTTCGTTAAAGTTGCCTTGGACTGGGCTGAAATCTCTGACACATGTAGGACTTCAACCACACACAGCGTCAGGATAATTATGAACAGTAATATGCTTTACAGGAATCATATTTGCACCATGACAAACAGAGTCCTCTAGTATCAGATAGATTTTTCCAAGGTTTGGAGAAATAGTTTCTGACACCCCACAAAGAGTGGCTAAACTTTCTGATCAGATAAAATATGGCATCTTCTTCCCTGAACATAAACACAGTCGAGTTTCACAGCTGGCTCACACACTATAGGACAGTGCTAATGCCAGAAGGGTGGTCCCGCTAGCAGTCATGCTCCTGGCAATTTACATCCTGGCTGAAAATTACATTTCACTTCAATTCACATAGGGTTAATTTTCAGCTTGATCAGAGAACTTTGTGATTGCCAGTGTCAGCCCAAAGAAAGAGGGTGTATCCTGCAGACAGGTCAGGAAGAGAGAATAAAATTGCCCTTTTCCCTAACAGTTAAGTCAAAGATTAGCTTACCACAATCATGAAACTACAGGCTGAGGCACAACACAGACAAACTTATGGTCTGAAAGTCCACATCCCTCTAGCCAGACAGCATGGAGATGCCAGCAGAACCACCGTTAAGGTGTAATTTTAAGGAGACAGTCAGGCTTATATTGTAAAAATCTAGAAGGCTCTGAGGATGGCCTCTTTAGTGCAAAAACAAGGCAATACAGAATCTGTCCTACACCTCTATAAACTTTAGAAAAATAAAATTATGTACAAAGTGAATAGCCATAAGATTCTTTTGCAGTATTTTCAGCATATCACATTCATTCTCTTTTTCTGTATCAATGACAAAGAAGCAACCACCTCAAGCACTTATAGAGCTATCCAGAGCAATCCTCTTATAGATAAGATCATTCCTAGGAGAGAAGGAATGCTGATCTGTGCATTAGAGGCTGAACAGAGATGACAACCATATGTCACTTGGCAGAAGTCAGGCGTTTGTTTGTTGCTTTTTCAGTCTCCCAAATGTAATGAATTATAAAATAGACCCTAAATTAATAGTCAAGGAGGACTTTATCAGTGCCCCACACTTAGGAGATGCTCATCTGGGAGAATGTCTTTCAACTCATAGACTGTTTGACTTGATCAAAGATTCTTGCTGTTCAATAGACTTCTGTATAATACTCAGACTCAAGAGCTTCACGAAACAAGAGCCAGGCTGCCTCCCAGAGAAAATTGGAATCCCAGTGAGATGTCAGTCTCATCTTGAAGGCAGGAGGTCCAACTGTTTGGAAAGCAGGAACTTTTGAATATTAATACACTCATACAATAATGAATGATAGGACTGCCGGTCTGTACTCTTTAGCAACTTGGTACCATCTAGACTGATATTTGAAAGGTCTTTAACTGCAATAGAATGTACATATTTGATGTTTAATGACATTAGAACAATTAGACAAGTCCATTATCTCTGCTGGGGGTAGGAGGGATTAAATGGCATTAACCCAACTTCTGGAGAAAAAATAAGAGTGCCACAGACAAAGCTTTTACACTTCTGAGTGAGCGCTATACTCAAGAAGTCCAGCATTTGCTGGCTATATGAGACACTGGGTTCATCCAAAGAGTGTGCTGAATTTCATTAATAAGAAATCTTTCTAATATATCTGCTTAGTAAAAACCTTCTCTTTGACAGAGTCCTGCATTCCCATAAGGCTGGCTAAATAAGACTTACTGTGTGCACACAGCTGAACCTCAGGAAAGGAGAAAAGTATCATAGGTCAGAGAGATAACTCTCGCTTTCAGTATCTTTACATAAAACCACATTTCCCATAGCAAGCTAAAAGCAGGGAGTACATACAAATCAAGGCAAAGACACAATTCCACCTTAAAGACTTTCTACTGCTAACTGCTCAAACTTGAAAGGATATATAAGCATACCATCCCTATCTTACAAAACAAAGAAACTTGAAATTGGGACCTTGTGGTTTAGGTTTGCCTCGAATCAAGAAAGGTTGTAGAGATGTGATGAGCTTTGCAAAGTTCTTGAACAGAGATTAGCCTTAAGCAACCATAAAAAAACATAGGTAAAGCAACCTGTCCAAGTCAGGGGTATGCAAAGTCTTCAGAGAAGACTGCCATCTTCTCTGTGGATAAAGTGATGCTTTCACTTCCGGCAAATCATTACAAAACCATTTGGAAATTCTGCTAAGCCAAGCTTAGATAAAGGCTTAGGTATGTTTACATCAAGTACTGCAGTGCCATATAGATGCCTGAGACAGTCGTGAATGACTTGGGTATCTACACAGCTCAGTGTCATACAGAGATATTAGCTCACGTCCCAGAAGGAATACAGCCACATTAGCGTGGCTCTGTGCCCGAGCTAATTAGGTGATGTTTCCCCAGTTGCCAGAAATCAAAGAGCGAATCATACATCTGCCAGCATCCAACCTTCTTCGGAAAGCACAGACTGGAACTATTTAGAACCTCAGTTATATGAGAATGCAAGGTGAATATAAAGACATAATGTCATCATTTTACTTTGTTTTGAAGCCAGAAGGAATCATAAATTCATCTGATCTGACCCGTTATCACAACTACTACACTTCATCCCCATACCATTGTGTCCAGCACATGAACTTCAGTCAGCCTAAAGCACTGAAGTCCTTTAGAGACTGACCTATTGTACGTGTGCCACAGGCAGAGCTCAACCATACGCTGTCAAAGGCAAGACTACAGACATGGCAGATGACTGATTAGGTGGTATTTGCCCAGATTATTTCAGCAGAAATCCATTCCTCATACTGCTCTGGAAGGTGAAGAATCCTATAGTCCTGCCCATTAGTTCCAGCTCTGGCAATCAGGATGAATCCCAACATGTGAGCAAGACACATGAACCAATTATCCTGAAATAGGATTCTCTGCTGTATCAAAACAACCAGCCCATTACAAAGAAGCCAGCCTCTGGTGATGGCCAATCTCTGACAATCTAAAGAAAAAAGAACAAAAAAAAGACCTAAAAACAACCACTGGTAGGATAGGGAGAAAACTTCCTTCCTGACCCCTACGAGCAAACCACAAATGCCCTGAAGCATGAATTGAAGATGGTCATTGTCTTAATGCAGAGCTGCAAGTATTTCAAGGATGGTGCAGACAAATTACTCTGAACACAAATATAAAGGAAGGAGTTGAAAAGGGAGGCCCATAAATCAACAGGAGAGGCCACCACACTTGACACAGAGACATAGAACTTCTTCTCATGACTTGAATCAAGCGCCTCTTTTAAAATGATAAATTATCTCATCTTAAAGACTCGGAAGGATGGTGATGGAAAACGACTCCAGCCTTTAATTACACTGAGAGCTGTGAAACTATTTTATTCCAGGGTAGAACTTTTCAAACTTCAGCTTCCAGCTACTGGTACTTATGGCTTACCAGTGGCTGGGTTGTCAACCTCATTATAAGGTATCTGCTCCTCACATAAGCACCTGTAAAAATTACTTGATCATAGTGTTATGTCTCTTCGAGTAGTTGAACGTGTTTATTCACAGCACCAGGCCAGTTTTCTAGGCTCTATATCCTTTTTCTGTCCTTCCTTCAAATCCCCAGCAATATCTCTGTAAATTTCCCGGTATGCCAACACAGGAACTGCACAAAATGTTCTGAGATTTTACTGACCCTGCATACAGAAAATAGCTTTCATACTCCTGACTAAAGCTTCCCTTTTCATATAGGCAGGAGTTGCAATAGCCATTTTTGTCTTTGCATTGTGCCCTGGGCTCACTGGAAGACACTTATTCACAATAGCCCCTGGATCCTTCTCAGAGTTACTGTTTCCCAGGATGGCATCACGTTTTGAAGGTATCATCTGCATTTTTTTGCTCCCAGATGTAGTAACAAGTGGCATAATTATGATAGCTGTTAAAATATTGAAATGAGTTACTGTGTGTAGTATTTCTGTGAAATGGTGGAAAGGATGATGTTTATTGAAACTATATAAACATGTAAAATGTTTTCTCAACACAGTTTCCCATTTATGTTTGCACAGATGTGTATAATGTCATCATGAAGCCTCTTCCAAGAAAGATAAATTAAATCAAAAGGTTCGAATAAGGCAAATAGCTAGAATGCTCTGCTGGTGCCTCTACACACGATCTCTTACCTCTTTTTGTTCCCTTTTTCTAATCATAAAAGCTATTCACTGCCATTGAAAAATATAAAAAACAAACAAAAATTTTTATGAAGGATAAAGGTCCTCGGCACAAATAAAATGACCAGCTCTGAAGCTGTGAAGAAATATGCTTTAATTTAAGAGACAAAAGATAGCATTACAGAAGAAATTGTCATAATCAAAGTGGAAAAAAAATTTCTATTGTCTACTGTGCCTCTCTGTGGGAATTTTCCCAGCACAGACAGCTGTAAAGGAGGAGGGGTATTGTGAGTTTCTGTACTCTCATTCTCTCTCTTCCTCTCTTTCTCTGTCAATAAATGTCTGCAATCATATTCTTGAGCTCCAGTGTGATTTCAAGGTTCATCTCTTCCATGCAGCTCAAACACTAATTATCCCAGCTGTAATTAGTAAGATAATTAAATACTGGCTCACTCATCACTCTACCTTGTGTCGGGTCATGATTCTCCCAGAAGACCTTGAGCAGTTTCTCAAAGCTGATGTTTTCTGGCTGATATACTACTCGTACAGCCTCTGTGTGGCCAGTTTTACCTTAAAAGACAAAATAAAATCAGATATTATTAGTGAGAATTAGCTACCATGTATCTAGTTTTTTATATCTGAGATTCAAAGCACAATCCTTTGTTTTCCTTTTTTTTCCCCTAAAGGTGTTTTGATTGACCATCATTTATACTTAAGCTTTTTTATACAATATTTTATATACATGCCAACTTTAAGATGTCTGCTAGTTTGGACAAGGCCATCATGAAGTAAACCAACCAGAGAGACAGTAAGGTAAGACAGGGAGATGTTATTGCAGTAGTCTATCAGCTTTCAGGAGAAAAAAAGAATAGTTCTTAAATCTTTGTAACCAACAACTAGTAAAATATTTTTAAATATTCTAAATACAACATTAAAATATGAAAACTTGTATGTCTAAGTTGTCTGGACAGTATAAAACTGCGCTTCGTTTCCATGAGGTAAGATATGGATAAGATAATTGATTATAAAAACAAATTTCAAGAGCATGTTTACACAAGACCATACAAATAATTTCAAACTATTTAACATCATCCAAACCACTGATGACAACAGGCTTCAAAAAGAGTCAAAGAGAGCCTGACTGAACCTTATGACAGCAGATGAAGTTCAAGGAAGATTAGCAGGTGTTACAGCACATTAAAACATATTATTCCTATTTTTCAATTACATTATGGGCACGATTTTTTCATTCTTTATGCGTCTAATCAATCACAATATTATTGAAAGTTCCAGCTCCACAAAATGTGAAGAATCTGGCCACATAATTCACTTCAATTGTAACTAAACAGATTGATGAGTGCTCAGATATCTCAGCGTGAAAGTCCATTGCATTGAGAGCTACACAAGCATTTTATATTTTATAAATATTATGTGTTATATATTTTACAATATATAAATGTAGGCATATTTGTTGTCATAATATATCCATGAATGGGGAAAAAACCTTATCCTATTCTTCAGTTAAGTCAAAATAAGTTAATACTAAAAAAAGTAAACTGGACAGCCTGATCTGTCTTTTCGTGGGGACATAATAAGCTTCTTGATCACACTAGGCGAAGTGTTTATTTCATTTATACCAGTATAAACTCAGATTTACTCAACTGATTTCAATAGAATTGTTGAATTTCATGCAGTGCAACGACCAGCTGAATCTGGCCCAGTGATGGGTTCTGAATTAGCTGTCACAAAACAAGAAAAACTAGAGTCTATGAGTAACTGGGGAGTGTTCAGTAGAAACACCAATTCAGCACCAGGAGAAATCTGAATTTAAAAAAAATAAAATTGAAAGAAATAAAAAGGATGCTAGGATACTTTAAAGAGAGATAACAGGGAAAAGTATGACAGCATTATATTAGTTAATGGGGCCCCTAAAATGAAGAAAACCTAAATGAGGCACAGAGGGGTGGGCTAGCTATTAAAAGGGATTTAAAACACTGGGATTAAATTTAGTCTAGAATGCAGAGGAGTAAAAGGAGACACATCTGGGATATCTGTAATGAAACTTTTGATAAAATCAAATTGGTTCCTATGTAGTGTGCTTTACGATACAACAAAGATATGCTCGCTGAGATTAAAAGACAAAAATATCCAAGTTTCCGGTAACCCGTAGCTAAAGCCATGTCATCCTGTCCACCTGGGTACTGTCCAGGCGAATGATGGCCCAATTCCTCTTTCACATGCACTACGCCTATTGAAGTCCATGGAAGCAACTTATTATCTGAAGTCAAATTCTGATGGTAGATTAGCAGAAAGGGATCATACATTTAGTAGAATAAAAATACAAGTCAGAGGTAATTGGCTTAATAATAAAGTGAAATGGTCTTTATATATTATGGCGTGAACTGATGGCCAGTTTAGGTCAGAGAGGAAATTTATTCCAGATTTCATGGTTTAATATGGACTATCAGTGAGAATAATGGGTTTTGCCTTATCTGAAGCCCAGGTCAGGACTTTTGTTGTTGCTTGAGATAAAGAAGGAGAGCAAACGGACTAAAGAGATTAAGGAGTGGCTTCTGACTTTAATTCTTTTTTTTTTCTTTTTTTCTTTTTTTTTTTTGTGAGCCAATGTGAAGCTTATGAAAGGTTCTTATCACTCAGAAGCAAATTGCTTGTCTAAGATGACTAGCTTTAGATCACAAGAGAGTTTCTTAAAGAACTTCAAAACAACAGAAGCATTACCTTTCCTCTCAATTGAAGCAGCAATTACATCTTGTCAACACTGTCTGCTCTGACTAATCCAGAAGTTCAAAGAATCAGCTTTCTTCTTTTCCTCTAAATAAGGAAATAATGGTGCTACTCTGAAAACTATAGCCTGACCTCAAGAAAAAAATCCTCAGATGTGTGGCTAACAGACTGTTAGAACCCAGAGCATATTTAAAATCAATATTCATCCTCGCAGGAAAAGCAAGGAGGTAATGCTGCTGGTCCTATCAGATTCACCTCTAATTTTCCTCAAAGCTTTTCCACAATCTACTGGGTTTTCTTTCAGAATACGGTGTGGCTATTTCTGCTAAGAACAATCTTAGTCATTTGTGGTAAGCACTCCTACTTCCCAACAATTTTAGTGAAAACTATACCAATCAACTGGGTACACATGAGCAAATAGACAGGTAAATGGCTCCATGTGGGAGATATTAACCACAAAATTTCCTAGAAGCAGCACGGAGAGAAAATGGCATCGGGGGACAGGAAAAGAAAAAGAGCAATCTCTCCACAGGTGCAATATGCCCCACAGGAAGGAATCAAAAGATACCAGGAGGTTACCCTAAGTAGCATGTGGAAACAACCAGCTCGGTGGTGCTGAATCTGACACATCTGCAGCCAAAGTGGCAAAAGGGAACTTAAATTGGGTTCTCCCTGTTAATATTCTTATTTCACTTTTTGCATTAGGCTTGACTATGAACACAGAATAATCACATTTCAGTTTGGGTTTCATACATTTGGTACAGTACAGCACCAAAAGAACAGAGCAGGCATCAAGCCAGCTAACCACTCCTCTGTATTGTAAAAAAATCATTGAAATCTTTCTAATCACATCTTTTTTGTAAGATTTCTTAAAATGGAGAGGCAGTAATCAAAGAGAAACAATAAACCCACTTGTTCTCAAAAAAGCTGCATGTCTTTTAACAAGAAATTTAACAGGCTAACACTGAACAGCTGAAATGATTTAAAATGATCAGTGATAGATGCTATTCTTTCAGTGATATTCAGCTCTTCACCTTAGTGCCTCTTTCAGAATTTCTCATGAAAGGTCCATTTATATTAAGTCAGAGAGTCATGGTGTCCTCAGTTCACCTATTGCTTTTAATTAGCTGATCCGTGATATTGCACAGCAAAAGCATGCTTCACTTTAAGTTCCAAAAGTTTTAACAAGTATGAACATTTCTAGAAGCCTTCTCCCAAAAAAGCTCAAGGTTTGAACCATATTTTTTAGATAATTTATTGAATCACTAAATATAATTTCATTTGCCGTTAACTGTGCAAATAGAAATCCTTTATTTATAGGTGCCATTATCGGATTTCCAGTTATGGTGCTCAGTTCTCCTTCAGCTTTAGAAGGAGCTTAGCCATTGAAGAACCTCGCTGCAGATGATAAGACTTTATTACACCGTGGCAGAGAGGGCTGTGTGCCAACAGCAGATTGTCTGTTTATCCTATATCCATTTCCCACACAGAAAACACAGCCACTCTCAGAGGATTAGCTACAGTGAGCTCTTTCAGTGGGGATTCAAACTCTGGCAAAAAATGTTCCTGTAAAGAGCAATAGAAAAAGACATCTGAGTGACACCTCAGTGCTCCTTTTCAATTTTTTTCTTCCTAATAGTGTTTAGATTTTCACCTTCTTAATCATCTCCCAGGTGAGTGCCCAAGCCGATGGATTATAGAAGCCAACTCACCCTTTTTAACTCGCTGTATCAAGTAAGCATTTAATTATTTCTGGCAAAGTGGAACAACTTCAAAGGGCTGGCTTGAGAGCACCTCACCTGTAAATACCCAGCCACCCAGCAGCTACGGGGCTGCTACTTGACACGTGTGCTTCATCTCCGGCTAGTCCAGCCCTGGGTGAATTAAATTATAAAATTCAAGCAATGCCAAAACTACTCCCTCCTGCCTCACTTCTTCAATAAAAAAGGACTGGCCTCTCTTTACCCACTGAAAGAAAGTTCCTAAATCCAGTAAATGTCTAAATGTGGAGAAATAGGTGGCAGATCTTCAGCTGAGGCACATTTCAGAGCTTATTGGTTTTGGAGTTGAAACAATTTGTGCTAGCTAAAGCCTAGGCCCTAGAGAATATGCAAAGTATTACATGAAAAAGTAGTAGGTTTTTTGAGCATCTGTTTCTCCAAACTAGCCTGGGAATTTTTATTATGTTGTAGTTATCACTAACAAAATTTCCAGCTTCTTCCTAAAATAGCAATGTGTTAAATAAACAGAAGGTTCAACACTATCAGGCTGAGAACCCACACTTTGGGGATCTACTTAACTTTTACTTTTTTACCTTCAAAGTAACGAGGATGAAAAGAATGGAAATAATCACAGATCAATAGATTTTTAAGAAGAGTCCATTATGATAATTTTATTTGACTTCTTGCCTAACATAGATGAGATAATTTCACTGAAGCAAGCCCGTATTTTGTACTTAGAAAAGTAACAGCTCTTGACTGAAAGAACACAACATCCACCAGAAGTCAAGGTAACTTCATCAAGAGGTTAATACCTCTCACTTTTCAAACAAGCAAAGAAGAAAAACAAAGACAACAGACATTTTATTTATTACCTGAGTTGGTTTATTTAAAGATCTTTTTGTACAGACAAAGACTCCTAGCAAGTCATCCCTTAACATTTTTTTCTGAATATTTCAACTGAATCAATCTTTCTGGACACAATTTTTTTTTTTCACTTTTTGAGAACATAAGAATGTACTAGTTCAGACCTTCAGCCTCTCCCTGGCCATGACCATAAGCACATGCCCAGGGTAGGGTTGAAAAAGCGTATGTGATCCATCTACTTCACTGTACGTGAAGAACCAACTGCCTTTATCTGAACTTGGCTCCCACTGGCTTCTTCTGAGCTTGTTTCACTTGGAGGGATGGTAAGCTGCCTGTCCCTACACATTCGCCTCCTGCAACTCATGTTTTCCTGAGCACTTTTCAGTTTTTCAGGGTGATTTCCCCACTGTTTGGAAGAGACTGTAAAATATATCAGGTATACAATGGCACTAACACGTGGCTACTATTTTTTTACCTTCTTCTTTATATTTCAAATAACTTTAATGACTTTGTTAGCATTGAACTAGGAGATAATGTTTCGTTTATTATCCACTGTGAATTTCTGCTTTACAAAATATAACGATTTACTTTCTCAGTGTGATCCACGCTCTTTTATACATTTTTATTAAAATATCTCAATCTTATACAGCAAGAAGCCAATTTATCACTATGGGCCAGCCAATCTTGCAGTTGTTAATCAAAAGAAAATTTTCCATAAATTCTAGAAACTTCTGCCTGGACCACAGGAAATCATATCTCTTCTAGCGCCTACAGAAAGTAGCACATAGAGTAGCTACAATGTGGTGCATACATCTAAAGAGAGAATTTTCTTGAATTTTATTTATTTGTGTCAGTAGAGGACAGATTAATTACACACTAAATGAAAAATTTTAAAGATAAGAAAACTTGCTGATAGAACAATGAACTGCTATAAAATGCACTTCTGGTGACTGTTACAATCACTTAGTTTTTTAACCCATCAAATCAAAATTAAGAGAATAAAGTTACTGATAATTTTTTCACGGGAATTCAGTCATGTTTTTCAGCAAAACTAGTTGAATGAATTAAAATAAAGAAGATTGTCAGTTTGAACAAAGAATATTGCTTTTTTCTAAAAACCTACGTAACTACTAAATGAACTTGTATCTTATTTGCAAGTATTTAAAATGTATATGGTATAGCTATGAAAAGTTCTTACTTTTGTTTGCTAAAATCCTATGTATTCTTTAGCAGCAAATTGGTTTTGATAGTCAGACACTGAACAGAATATCTGAAAGCAAGACCACTACTACTGACACTTTTTCTATTCTTATTTTTAAAATAGCTGTACATTGAAGAACCCACAAAAGGGAAAAAAAACCAACAATTCTATAGCCTACAGGACAAAAGGAGATGGTCAAACTTTGCTATCATCTTGTTCACTGTCCTTATAGGTTATGTCTTCTATAGGCTGAATGTCCACACTGCAAGCACTTCAAGAGGGATTACTTTAGATTCACTCTGGTCCGGTCCTGTGGACTGAATGCTGTTCACAGTTGGAGTGCATTAAGTGTGCTCCTAGAAAGTATATTCTGATTTAATTTCATTCAAAAGGAATCTCAGGTTCAAAAAAATATCCCAGTGATTTCTTGCAGGTGTTGGTGGAAAGCTTCTTTACTATTTGTATTGGGAGAAATGTCTGCATCCTAGGGAAACCGTTTTGGTTGCGATAGGTGATATGGGATATCTCTGCTTTGAGTTGTGTTGCTTTGCTAGCCAGGGTATAGCAGAGATCACTGAACTGGATGAACCACATCATCTTAAGGATTAGTCTGACATTGCACCTCGACAACACAACAGAATATCTCCTGCGGCATTCAACTGAAGACAAAATGTTGCAGATAGGCATATAATTAACGCCAGTCAACATGGTTGTATGGAATATAGGTCTCGTCAGCCAAACTCGATATCATTCTCTCATGAAATTACAAGTCTAGTTGTAATAAATATAGGATGTAATAGCATGGATGTAACAGACTTAGACTTTATTAATGAATTTGACTTATTACTTCATGACAGTCTGATTAAAAAATTAGCACTATACAGTATCAATAGTGCACATGTTAAATGGATTAAGAATTGTCTAAATGACAGTTCTAAAAAAATTGTCTAAAGGGAACAAGCATTGAATGGCAGCATTTTTATCTGTCCTCTGCAGGGGCTGGTACAAAGCCTGTTGCTGTTAAAGTCTTTCATCAGTAATTCTAAAGAAATAAAAAGTCTCAACTTATAAAATCTGGCGATAACTCAGATGAGAAGTCTGATAGGATGTTCTTATAAAGCGATTACTTGCTGCACTGGGGCCATTCAATCCAAAATGTATTAAAAACAGTCATACGTAAAATCTCTACTCAAGGGAAAAAGTGACACACACAATACCTGCAAATGGGGAACAATCTTTGAGGAAAGTGCAAGAGTGGCAGTAGAAAAGCAAGTAAATACGGAAATTCATTGCAATGTTGCAATAAAATGGAATAGTGACTGAATTGGGATGCCTGCCTAAGTAAAGAAGAGGTTGGTAGGAACAGCACTGGTGAGATCAATCCTGACATTCAGTAGATCCCCAAAAATAGTTTCAGTGACAGCCATGTAGAGTGTGATATGTTTAGCCTTTCAAAAAGAAAACCTAGAGGTTTTTAATTAAAGGATATAAGCGACTTCTCAGGAAGAGAATGAGTAAGTGCAAAAGGGGTCTTTGAACAAGCAACGAAAAGGCATATCAAGAGCTAGTGGTAGGAATAGAAACCAGGTAAATTCAAACAGAAAAGTAGGTGCATATTTTAAATACAGAAGATGGTTACTGCTCAATTACACCACTGGATCATTCGGTGCTCCTATAAACCTATGTCCTATAAACCAAGGGAAGTGGTCAATTCTTCATCTCTTGATGTTTTCAAGTCAAATCGGATTCCTTTCTGGGAGAGACACTTCAGACAAATAACAGTTAAACTTAAAGGAAAAAGTTATAGGGCTTAATAAAATAGTAAGTGAATGAAATGTATGATATAAAAGATGTCAAATTAAATAATGCAGTAAGCCCTTACCAGCCTTAAATGCTGTGAATATATGAGTGAATTGCCCCTCTTTTTCCTTTGTTCACTTAGCTTTAACGAAGTCTTTCTATCCCAAACACTGTTATCTGTACAAAGAGTTGGGACTCTTGTATTATCTTCTTTTCATCATGGTTGACGAGGTAGACTCTAACCTAACTACAATTTCTATATGATCTTTATACAGGTGAGTTAAAATCTTTCAGCTACACAGTGTTGGGAACAGAAAGATACCGTATTGCCACACTAACAAAGTTCTCATTTAAAAGCCCAAATTTAACCCTAAACTTACACATCAGATGGATGGAGCCTTTACATGCCAGTAAATTATGTTTACTGACAAACTAGTCATACCTGGCACCAAGGAAATGCAATGCCAGGCTTGTAACATCTAGCCTGTGTGAATCTGAACACTAGATTAGGTGAATATAGAACAAAACAAGTGGTCATGCAAGTGAGAAATGCTAGCTTTAAGTTAGGACACATTAATTACAAAGTTAATTAATAAAATGAAGCATTAAATATGGAAGGTAATGGGAATCACAGAACCTTAGCCTCATAACTAACAGCATCTTGTATTATTGACAGTATCTTACATTACCATGGAGCCAAGAATTAGGGCATAACTGGTTTATACTATAAGTTTTCTATAAAAATGGCATGCTAAAATAACCATTTGTCTTACAAAAACTTTAAGTGTTGCTTTTAGAAACAAAAACATATTTCATAGGCTTTCAAATACTGAAAAGTCACAATGTATCTCATGAAAAGAAGTTTGGAGAGTGATAAGAAAAGAAAGAAGGTAAAAAATGTGGTCATATGAACACACAATGGTACAATGAAGATATTGCACTGAAGACAGGTGGTTTTGAAAAATGTCACTGAATTTGTCACTTTCCTGGCTGGGACTGAAACACCTAATAGCATAAAGCAGTACAAATCATTCAATTTTCTTCCCTAGACTAGGAGCCAAGCTTTGGAAGAGTACAACAAAATAGAGAGTCCATCATTCTTATTCCAAATATATTTATTTCCATCTCAAAGAAAGCACAAGAAAATCTTCTACTTGTTCCAAAGCCTTCCTAACAGCATAGCAACAGCACAATATACAGTTTTGATTTAACTGTACATTAACACTGTATCTTTTGTTTACATGGTGTTTATAAGACGAGCTAAAATCCACAATACATTTATTGTATTTTCCCCACTCATTTTATATAGAAGATAATACAAGAATTTTCTTTGATTTCATCACCTTCTACTTTGACATTCCTCAAAGTTGCTGCATTTCACATGTGTATTTCTTTACCCTGTATTAGATAATAAGCATATCAGTAACACAGAAGAAACTCAAAATGGGGAAGAAAGACTTCTATTTTTTTATACAGTCTCCTTAGGAAAAAGTATGTCCAAAGTACATGATGAACTTGCTATCAATAGAGTAACATATCATGAATAAAAAGGTACTCCCCTGATTAAAATTATTCATATTACAGGAAAGATTTAGTGGCCCACAAGTTTAGATTCTCTGTTTGGGGAGAATTCAGTCTCGAACTGCTCAGCTTAGGTTTCTGTCGGATACTTTGGACTAGGCAAATTGAGTTTCCTCAGAAGAAAAAAATGTTGCCATTCAGAACTTAAGTCCTTGTATTCTGCAGTCCTACTCATTCACTTCCCCTCAAATTAATTCCTTATCTGACAGACTTGTGCCTATTAGGGCAGATAAGAAAATGTCTATTAGGAACGTAACAAAGATACTGTAACAAAGCTGTGACAAACTGAAATACCATAAACGACTGTCTTCTATTCATATACATGCTTTTTTATAAATCATAAACACATTGATTCGTTGATTAGTATTAGGTATAGAGGTCATTCCTGAACAACATAAAAAAGGACTATGGCAATAGAAGTGAATTGGGGACAGAATAAGACCTTGGGGTGTCCGACTTATACTCATTGCCCTTTGCTTAGGGGATAAGACCTGTACTGAACTGCAACTCAAACTTCTGCCACTACCTAAAGCACAGGAGTCATTATCCCACCACATGACATTCCACACAGCTTTAGTCTGCTTCTGGTCTCATCGATTTCTCCTGTCATACAGTTATGAATTTAGTAGCTCAGAAGATTGTTTCATTGCAAAGCTCCTTTGAAAAATTAAATTAATGAAACTATGTTGACATTTTTTATCATAACAGATAAACACAGTGAATAAAGATCAGCCCAGGAAATATATCCTGTTATCCATGGGCATCAAAAACTTTGAGGATGAAAGATTAACACTATGTCACAGTTGCACCATGCTTTTGTCCTAAAGACTTCAAAGTGCTTTCTAAATTTGGATTCCATTATCCCCATTTTGCAAAGCATAACTCACTATTACATTGTATTCCTCATAATTAATTTTCCATATATGCACCATAATTTCTCTAAACACTACAAGCCCTGGGCTGACAGCATTTCTGTTCTTTTAAAACCCAAATGCAAAACCATACCTAATATAAATATTTAGTGTGGGACTAAGGGAAACAATATTATCATGCTTAGATAATAAAAAATTCAGTTATGACATGATGTGTGGAATACATATGGTGATGCAATTTTGACTTCAGATAAGAATTTCAAAAGGTAATAATTTGGCAATACTACCTACTTTTTTTAAAAAAAAAATCTGTTCTAACAAGCTCAATAAATAGGATGCTATCTTCAGCTGCATGAAATTAAGACACTAATTCAGTTGTGCCATAAAGGCAGGTAGTTTATTTGAGATAGCTTAGGACAAATTTTCTGGACTTTAGCTCCTGCTCCAGATGGCAGCAGGTCTCCTACATGCCCAGTGACAATTTGTCAGCTCTGCGTGGATGTCTCGGATACAGCATCTAAACGTCTGTCCCTTTAAGCAACTAAACCATTCCTTTAATCTCTATTTTGTTGTAAAATCCACTGACACAAACTGCAGCCCTCTGGCTCAGTTTTGGTGCAGACACAGATCTGCTATGTCATCTTGAGCAAGTATCCTAATGTCTCCCTCAGGATTTTGCACATAAGATATGTGAAGTTGTCTCCAGATACAATCCATCGCCATGGGTGAGTTGGCAGACTGTGATCATTTCAGAAATGGAATTGTGTATAATGATTGAATCCTGACTGATTTATAAAAATGCTGCCTCAGTTACTGCCTTGGTGAATGTGAAGTCAGACAATGTCTTTAGGACTTGTGTCATGTCCTTCTCTTGCCAAAGACAACATAGAGTCATAATACAAACAGCTTCCAAAGTGAAGTACCCTAGGAGAAGAAGATGACTGCAAAATGAGGGAAGATTCTTGTAACATTGAAATTTTCCTTAAAGAGCAGTGAATAAACCAAATGTTAATACTATCCCAAAAAAGCTCTGAGAGATAGAGAAACGAAGGACAAGTCTTTGAAGAGCGGGAACCTTCTGACCGCTGCATCTGCCAGGAACAGAGGCAGCTGATTGTAGAGAGCAAAGAATGACTCGAGAGCAATTTTCCAGAGCCCATCCTAGTAGCACAGACTGCTTAAGCGGGTGCCAGAACCTAAAAACCCACTGAATCACACAATCACAAATGATTAAGAAGCCAAGACCATTATTTCTAGATTGCATTTCAGTTTGCCTGAATATTTATGCTTCTTATAGTTCCTAAAGAAAAAAAAAAACAACTTGTGTTTAGAAAAGTCAAAGAGTAAAAGCGTTCAATAGCCTGAGTATTGCTGTCTCATATAAAGCTTTACTTGTTTGCTTCAGCTGCGACGTGTTCCTGAGAAGGCAAATGGAAACCAAGAATTCCCCAGGACAATTGCAAGCAGGCTCAGGAGTAAGGAGCTATAGAGACCCAAGACTCCAGAAAAGAGTCTTAAGGGAAGATTTTTTCACAAAAATGGCTGTAATATCCCAAACCAAAGCAGTATTGGAGCTCTGCTCTGGTACAGAAAAAGCATAGATGGAAAAGCAAAGAATATATATATAAATAAAATGCCTGGACTCAGTACTGAAATCCAGCTTCAATCTATAAAGGAAGTATTTTTTATGTCAATTTAGCAGAAACTATGATCGATTTTTTGCTTAAAAGTTTGCAGCTTTTAGCTGCAAAGCCTCTGTACTACAGTTATGCAACACACAGAATTTCCTTAAATAAGTGGGCATAATGGAAGGCAAAGAATAATAGAAATGTGAAGAATATGCCATGCATTGAGGACAACTTTGAAAAGGGATAAAAGGAAGTAAATATAATACCTAGGGACACCTATTTATAGCAAGCTCAATGTAAGGAGTTGGAAAATATTAAATAATCTGGAATATAAAAAAGAAGAAATGAGAGTAAGATATTCTACTATCTATTATTTTCCAATAGAACAACAAAAATTGTAGGTTTATCCTTTTCTCTCTAGAGTGATTTTAGTAAGAGGTTACTACTCTGAGGAGATCTCTGAATACAAGGTTAGATTTCTGAAATATGCCAATTCCCACTCTTTGTGAATCTGGACACCAACATAGCACTCAGAAGAAAACCGTACATATCTTAATACCTGAGAACCATAGGCTAGAATGCAAAAAAAAAGGATAGATTTCTATATTTGTACTCTGAAAGCTCCTCTTTCATATCTAACTTTTATTAAACTAATCTGACAGTTATATGATATACATAAATATGATTGGGATCATTATTTCCCTCACGATTTCCCAAAAACAAATACGCAAAAAACAGTACAGGCAACCTGGTTTCACCAGAGACCTCTCACAGACATCAAACTGGAAAGATACAGCAACAGAGCAGAGAACTTCATGATGACAGACAGACATTCAGAGGGCTTCCAGCAAAAAGAGAACTAGGATGAAAATTCAGAATTAATTTATACTAGACAAACACTTTTAAGTCCACCAAAACTAATAAAAGAATTCTAGAATGAAAGTTCTAAAAAAGCCCAAGCAACCTGTTTTCTGTGAAAGTCTTTTACAGAAACAAACTGTGGGTAAGAGCTTAAAAAGATAAAATTTTGACAATTTATACATCTAGAACACAGATATGAGAATGTTGGGGAAAAGTGTGCAAGCAGGCATTGCATGTAGCGTGATGAAAGACCAATGACTGGGCACAGAGACAAAATGGAGCACCTTTCAAAATGAAAGCAGACTACAGACCTGACAGAGGAACTGCAGAGAAGTACCTTAAGGATCAGGAAAAAAATCTCCAAGGCAAAAACATTAAAATTATATTTAGTTATTTCACTTACAGTGCCTTGGCAAAACTGTACCTTCCCTTTAAAAGCTTTTGAAATCCTACTATTTCTTTTAAATATGAACTATAGCTATTACCCCTCTTAAAGTGATACTCCTGAAAGATTATTGAGGAAGGGGGCTAAAAATTTGCCCAGTATAAGTATTAAAAAGTGCAGTAAGGTCAGCGACAGGTAAATCAGAAACGTACAGTCTTTGGTGGGTGGTGCAAGTGTCTGCAAAGAGCAAGAAAGAGGAGCTCAAATCAGAAAAGGTGAAAAAGTTGGTTGGCTGATTCATAAAAAGAAATTTTAAAAACTTAAAACTATGATAATCAAATGAGTTTGAATGCAGAAGATTGAACTGGCAGAGAATGCCAGGAAACTGCAGAGAGCTCACTGAAAACAGGTTAGTTACTGCACAACTTCAGGTTAATCAAGGAAATGTAGTTGCAGTCTAGGCTATGGACTTATAATCCCTGCCTCCCAAAGAATCCCTATCTGATAAACAGAAACAGTAGAGCTCTTGTACCTGGTCTGATCTCTGACATCACAAAGCATTTTGACAAATGATGTCATACCCTACAGCCTGGTAATCAGGATATTGCGAAGACTAAGTCAGCAGCTGTTCTGGCATTACCTCTCAGCTGGCTCAAGGCAGCTCTTCATCCACCATGAGGGAACCATAAATTGTTCTCCATTAACTGTAGATGGTGTTGTGGCACACTTAGGAAAATGTTTGATTTTCTTTAATTATGAAGTTAAAACCAGTGACACTAGCAAGGGGTTCTTTGCAAGCACAGTTCCTCCTGGGGACCCTACGGAGTGTACAATAGAGCGATGGGCTGTCTTTCTGCTAGAAAATAACATCTCCTCCCTTTCCTGCCTTATTTCATTATTATAATACCTGGACATTACATTGCAAATTGTAGCTGCCATCTCACTGTGTAAGGTGCTGTATAAATACAGAATAAGAGACAACCCTGCCACCCACTGAAACTGCTGGAAAGAATTAACAGTTCCTAGACTGCAAGTTTATTTCTCCCAACCATCCTCATGAAGGTCCCTGCAATGAGAAGAGGCAGCTTGTTCTGTGGCCAGCATCATCTGAGGCTACATCAACATTTTAGAATATCTCATTTCTAATTATGGTAAGTGGAATTCTTCATTCCTAGAATCTCACCCTGAGCATAAAACCTCACTTAGTGATGACAAGCATCTTCTTAAGGACACCATGAAAAATATGCTACATAGTGTCATAGGTTTCACAAAGACCATTAACCGCTGGAAACAGATCAAAAGCCGGCTAATATATTTCTACAGCGGCATGACCCATATTTGAGATCAGGTTTAAAAAATAAAGGCAAGTAGATCAATCATTAGCCTTTAATAAATCTTTACAGATATTTCACTTTTTTGTGGCAAACCTTTTAGACATTATTAATTCTCACCCCAATTTTAATGAATGGCTGTGGCAATGCTTAACCTCAAGAAGTCACGTAAAATGAATTATTACTGATGATTAATTACGCTGTAATAGCCCAATAAGAGCAACCTTTATTTCAGCCACTGATAAAATTAATTAAAATTTACTCCAGTAAACAGTGTACTATTTATACTGCTACTTACACATAACAAAAAATATTTTTGCTTTTTTTTTGCTAAAATGTACATGTTATACTTCACATTAGCCCAGTGAAAGCATTTACCTCCTGCTTAAACCTAATGAACATTCATTGTATTTGACTATCCATTATTTCTATTCAACCAGTCACAAATCAAGAGTTTTAAATTACAGGTCACTTGTATCCTTTCTAAAATTCCCATTTAAATGGGAGCATTTAAGAAAAGCAAAAAAAGGCTTTTAATTGAAGTGAAACCAGTATTCCTTGACATTAATTCATCCAGAAAGAAATGCCCAATTTGGGTGCCCAAAAGTACTTAGAAGACAATGAGGGAAAAGAAGTAATTGTTCACCTATTAAAAAACCCCAAAACTTAAGAAGTATCATATTCAAATAACGTGAATCACTGTGCTCGCATTTATGTTTATCGTACAGTACCTACTACTGTGAGATCTGTTTGAATTTAATAACATCAAATGTGGCAAAATGAGGGGCACAAACTGCTTTCTCACAGATACCACTCCTTGGAGATATATTTTTCTCTTATTGAGAGAAGATCTAGTCTTGCTAAGAGAAAGAGGCACAGGAAGATCCTGTGGCTAAAAGCTGAGGCTACATAAATTCAACCTGTAATAAAATGTAGTTTCTTAACATTGAGGGATAAATGCTTGACATTATTTATCTTCTTAAGATATTTTTAATTCAAGTTTCTGTGCTGAATTCTATGGTCCACAGATGCAGGAGGCCAGCAGGGATGGTCGTGGTGATCATCCACAGCACCAGAATCCATGAATCTGTGGCTCTGTCCATCATTCCTTTCTTTCACAAGCTTTACTGAGAACATCATTTTTGTAAAGCTCAGCATTCATAGCAGTTTCAGCTCTCATTAAAACAATTACTATAGTCATCTCGTACACTTTGGAGCTTCAACTGCTCAGAAAGTAATATCCCCCATGTCCCTCTATATAACTAGCCAGAGGTATTCTCTGTCTTTCTTCTATTGTTGCCTTCCACTGAAGCACAGATTCCCCTACAGTGAGGACACGATGGCCCGGTGCTCCGCATTGGGCTTACATGGTCCACGTTGCAGATGAAGGAATGGAAGGGGATATTTCCCCATGACAGATGGACATTTAATGTGTTTTGCTCTTTCCTCTTCATCTCTCACTTTATGTGCAGGAAAGCCAATAGCTTTCCCCTGTGATCATCTAAGAACATTTAGTGAATTCTTCTGCCGCTACTGAGGCCTTGTGTGTTGACTGCACTTTTCCATTGCCTGCTTCTTGTACATGGCACATAGTACTGCAGTTATCTGAGCTTCAATGTGGAAATACAGGTGAATAGTGGAAGTGTGCCATAGCCTGAAGATTAGATTATTTGGTGGCCCCTTTAACCATTAATGGTGTGAAACTGTAATGATGCATGAGATGACACTGACATTTGCATTTGGTATTTTCTGCACAAAGAAGGCCAGATTGTTGGCCAGTTCAAGGATGTTGAGAAACTAAGCAGGTCCACAGAAAGCTATCAAAATGGCAAGGGGCCAACATACATGACCTGCAGGAAGCTGAGTCTGTCCAAGAGGATGCTAAAGGGAAAGCTAATTCCAACTTGAAATATTTGATGGGAAGTTATAGCAATGATGTAAACAAAGTCTTCTTTCTTCAGTAGTGATAGGCAGTATAGGAAGTGGCAATGGCCATAAGGTTCAAACTGGACATTAGGAGAACCTTTGTGGAGGACAGTACTGCAGTGGAGCACACTACCCTGTGCGCTTCCATAACCTCCATCCTTGGAGCTTTTCCTGATCTAGCTAGACAAAGCCACTGATGACCTGATTGAGTGTTGAAGATGGTCCTGCTTCAGATGAGAGTCTGGAGTAAAGATTTCCGCATGTCCCTTCTGACCAGCATTTCTATGATTCTACACCTTGACAATAACTATGGTAATAAATTACAGCGAGTTCCCTTCATTCTCCATTTTAAATTTATAGACTTATTCTGGATAAGACAACACAGTCTGAACATACAAAGAAACTCTGGCATCTTAGTTACCTTTAGCAGAATTTAAGACTATGCCTATACTAGCAAACTAAACAGTACCAGGGAACATTCCCAAGTACTGGGATTAGATCTTTTCAACTGTAAATTGTTGGAATGGTCATCCCCATGGCATTGGGTCATACTGTAAATGTCTCTCTGCTCTCCCTACACATGTGCGCATGTACACATTTGCACATATATAATTACTGAGTTGGGAAATAAGCAAGGACCACCTGAACCCTCCTTAAAAATGGAGTTTAAGTGTGTGAGTGATGGATTCCCTGGATTTCCTGTGGTACATGAGCTAGCACACACTCTTCCAGTACCTATAATGATTTTAGGATGAGAAATGTGTGTTGTTGGAGGATGTATGGGTATATATACTCATATAAAATTAACCTCTGTTACATTTTATCTTTTCCTAAGCCTGACAGAAGTCTCGACTCCACTATGCCCTGGACCAGCTGTTATCTGGTCCCTTATAAATGCACTGATCTTGTATATCAAATGCAGACTTAAAGAAGGGATTAAAAATTTTTTTAAAAAAAGACTTTCATTTAGCAAGCTTATATTAAAAATTAAAAGATGTTAATAAATACTGTGCCTATAAGCTGGTCTAAATCTATCTAAAATGCCCCACAGTGAAGTCTTACATCAGTTATTATTGAAACATTAAATGCTTTTCTTACAGGCTTACAGCAATCAATTTAACTTTCAGTCATCTTGTACCCATATGTGCTGCTCCTGTTGATGAAATGGCTATTAATAAAGGAATAGATGGCTATGAATTAAAGCAAGCTCTACTTAATCACATTAATCCAGAGTATGTTAAAGGCTTCAATTTTCTAAATAATTTTGGGCTTAATGCCTCTGAGATGGGCAGACTGTTCTATTGATGCAGCATCTGGTCCAATTTAAGCTGCATTGTGAAGGAGGAATTGTTAGGCCCTTGCAAAAATAAGGAAGACTGACAGTTTTAGGGATGCAACCAAAACTGCTACAGCTGAGACAAAAGATACTGCAAGATATTGAAAAAGATCTACAACAATTAAAAGGCAGCCCACTGCTCTGCAAATGCAACTCTACTGTTCAGTGAATTGTATATGATTAACTTACTCTTACTGATGGGATGAGTACTCCATACACTTAACCATCACTGTATTTTCCAGTCATTGAACATCCAACAGCTGCTGCTGTGAAATATGTTCACTTACCCATTACATTGGGTTACCAATTAGAGAGGTATTATTTAAAAGGGAATGGCACAACCACTAACACTATCCTTGCATAAGCAGTAATTTCTGGCTTCGGGGTTTTTTTTCCCTGAGGGTTTCTTTTTTATTATTATTTTGGTTGTGTCAAGGTAGTAGTTTTACAATGAAACAAGATTTACCTTGGCTTGTAGCACTGAAACACTGCTGCTTTCAATTAAGGAGATACAGAAAAAGTGTTTTAAATACTTCTGGGGGAAGAAAAACCTTCAAAGGAGAATTAGGGGTTTTTAGAACATTTCTGCAAGGGAAAGATTTTTAAAACTCAATCTTCATAGAAGGTCTTCAATGAAGGAGACACTGGTACAGTCCATGCACTGGAAAAAAAAATATATTACCTTATTTACCATATATTTAATAAGTCAAAATTGCAAAAGTTTTACGGGCAGATCTTTTTGTCAGTGACTTCATTATAAATGAACTCCAATGAATTTAGTGCATTTGCACAATATATGTAAGTACTGAATGAAGCTATCAAGTTACATGCTGCAGAGCTGTAAAAATCTCTGTCTGAAAGCTTGTTTCAATTAAAAGTAATGTTTTTATGAAGTATACAGAGCAGGTTTGGGGGCAGACATTGCATATAGTATGTATTATCACATATTGTAAAATCTGGACAATTAGAAAGTGCCCAAAGAAGATTTTATATGATACACTACAGTATCTACTTCTGCATCCTACAGGACTAGAAAGGAATCAGAATTTTAAAATGGAGATTAAAAATTGTGCTTAATGTAAAGTGTTCATATACACAGATCCTTTTCAGCTGAATAAAACAATTTAGATATATAAATACCTAAATATATCAGTTGAAATTGTCTATGACTGCAGGAGATAAAAGAAAACTAGATTTCCCTTTGTTACCTATGCTTTCCTCCAACACTCAGTACCAGAAAAATCCATATAGCTGTAGATTTCAAAGCGCTTTATAAGATAAGATAAAGTATTTCCTTTTTTATAGATGAGGACAATAGGCAGGAAGAGCTGAAGGTCATCCAAGTCAGCCTTGGAGCCAGGAATAGAAAGAAATCAGCTGAGTCTCAAGGTAACAGCCCAGCTGAGGTGTTCCTCCTTCTTTCTGCAATACGTTCTGCTCCAAAGAGCTGCCAGGCAAAGTCCAGAATTAAAACCACTGCTGAAGGAATATGAAAGGCAAGAGCAACAAAAGGGAAGAAAGCACACACCAACCAAGACTGTGGTGCTGCAGGAGAGAAACTTCTGTTGCCCGTTTTCAGTACGAGTGTAATTAAATGGGAAGATCTTCCCCTACTGCATTCAGGGAGAAGTTTCGTTTCTAGGAGGGGTTTCTAAAGAGGAGAGGAAGGTTGCGTTGCTGATGTGACAACTGCAGTGGTAGTTTAGGGATTCTTGGAAGAGGTGAGAAAAGAGGGAGTTATTTTCTCATAAGGTGCTGAAAAAAGTTATCTGAAAAAGTTTTATCTGATCTTTATCAACTATAATGGGAGCAGTAGTTCTAATAGTCAAGTTGTTCCTCAACTTTGGGCCATTCTTCTAATTAAGAGCTATTAAGTAAGCCTAAGTACAAATAAATAACCACTTATTGTGCCAGTGATACACAAAGAATTCATATCTAGGTGTAACACTATGGCAACAGCTTTTGTAAGATACTCTTTGACACTGCAGCAGAGCTCCTGTTTAACAATTCAAATGCAGAAAGATGAGAATAAAGGAGGCAAAAAGCGACTAAGTGATATCCCTGCTCATAGCTCAATTGTTTTGATGAATTCTGCCCTCACACATTATATGAACATATCATGTGTAGACAAATTCTATTTCGTGGTAACAATGAGTCTGCATGGAGAAAAGTCTATTATCATATTGAAAATAAAGGAATTAGACAAGAATCGAAGGCAGTAAATAGATGAATATGCAGTAAGACACTTGGCTTTATATTTAGTTGGTCTGAAGAATCTGCCTTCCATATCTGTTGTGACACTATTTATTTCTGCACCTTTAGTAGAAGATCAAAACTGCCTATTACAAGAGCAGTAGCAACAAATGCAGTTTTGCTGCAAATTTTTTCCCTTTTTAATTAATTATTTTATTTTCCATAGCTGCCTGAAATAGTCATCCTTCAAGCAGGCTTTAGAAATAATTCTCTTTATTATGCAAAGTTCCTTAAATCCCCACTGTTATATAAAAGATACTGCTAATCATTAGAGACTTTGGTGAGATTCAGAGTGTGTGAATCTCTGGAAAAGACCAGGAAGAGTATTTTGCTCTTCCTAGTTAATTAGATCTGAAACAGCGGGAGCTCATACCAAAATATTGCACACCTTTGGTGTGATAGCCCTCAATTCAAACACCTGCTCAGGAAGTTTGATGCCTGGATCCCAAATGACTTTCAAAATAAGAAACATACATCTCTTGAGAGCATCCTAACTACCAGCATAGTGGATATGCTGAGGAAGCACATTCGTTACTTGTCCTGATGAAGCAAGGCCACTGTGTAGCCACAAATGCAAGATTATAGAATCATAGAATCATAGAATCATTTAGGTTGGAAAAGACCTTTAAGATCGAGTCCAACCGTTAACCGAGCACTGCCAAGTCCACGACTAAACCATGTCCCTAAGTGCCACGTCTACACATCTTTTAAATACCCCCAGGGATGGTGACTCCACCACTTCCCTGGGCAGCCTGTTCCAGTGCTTGAACAACCTCTTCGGTGAAGAAGTTTTTCCTAATATCCAATCTAAACCTCCCCTGCTGCAACTCAGGACCATTTCTTCTCATCCTATGACTTGCTACTTGGGAGAAGAGACCGACCCCCACCTGGCTACAACCTCCTTTCAGGTAGTTGTAGAGAGCGATAAGGTCTCCCCTCAGCCTCCTTTTCTCCAGGCTAAACATCCCCAGGTCCCTCAGCTGCTCCTCATAAGACTTGTGCTCTAGACTCTTCACCAGCCAGCTTTGTTGCTCTTCTTTGGACACCATAAAGCCAGATGGGAAGCTGGTTTTCTTCTACTGATTAGGGCAATCTGGGGCAGGGAGGAGAAGGAGAGAAAGAAGGGCAAGGCCCTGGAACCTATTCTCATGGTTAACATCTTTTTTTATACACTTTGTAACAGATTCAAGCCAGATGCACTGTGGAAGCCAAATCTGGGGCCCCTGCTCCTTCCTGTGCAAGAATCTCATCTCGTTTGCTTCTGTACCCACCACATTTCCATTTTGGATCGCGTGTTGCTGCACGTTCAGAAGCAGAAGGAAGAAAAGGTCCCCTCCCCATCCAAAATCTGACCTACTTAATTAATGAAAATTGGATCCTACCTTCTTTGCACTTTCAAGCTAGGTGCCTAAGTTCAGCTCACAGACTAAGGACACCAGATCCCAGTCTATATTTTTTCATTTCATTTTAGTTTCACTTAAAGGCTTCTGAATGGATCACAAAGGCAGGCTGGGAGATTGCATTGTAAGTGGAGAACTCATTACACATTACTCCCATCTTTGAACATCTTTGAACACCTGCAGAAGGGCTAAACTGTCCCTGAACAGAAAGGAATGAGGCAAGAAATAAAATGAAGCCATTTGTTAAACCAAAATAAATGAAGCGGTGTAAAATAATGGTCCCATCTGCACCTACCAGTGGTTCGGGGTCAGCTCTGCTGAAGAAAAGTGTACTGCCAAAAATTGAAAGGAGAAGAATGAAATAGAATCCTGACCATTTTCAACACCATACACAGTCCATTCAGAAAACAATAATAATAGTAATAACAACAACAACAATATTTAGCACTCTTGCAATGCTTTGTAGCTTCAAAACATTGCACAAACAGGGCCTAATCAGTGAGTGGAACTTCTTTTTCCAAGACTTGTTTGCTACTCAGTAGCCACTTTTCTCTTTTATCTTGTCATCCTATTAACAGACTGAGACAAATTTCTTCCTGATGTAACACCATTGACATCAGCAGAATTATGTCTGGGATCAATTTGGCCCAATTTTATTACTTTCTTAATAGATGATAAGAGTACTATAATGGCGTTCCACTTGAGTTGGAACAAAGAATTTTCACAGCATTCAGCACACATAATGACATGATTAAACCCTGTATCCTTTCCAGAAAATCTAAAACACTATAATTATAACACAAAAATGAAAAAGAAAAAAAAAAAAAGAGGAAAAAAAAAGAAGTAAACAATGTGTAATCACGGTAGTTGATGATAATGCAAACTTTCAGTTTAGTACATAGTACCTGTCACCTTTCCAGGATGAATAAAGGAAAGTTATGGCCAGAATAAATTATGACCTCCTTAATAACACAGGCCAGAGAGCCTCCTTTAAACCAGAGTCTCCTTTTGCAGAGGAAAGTATTCTTTCATATCGGTGAGGCGGATAACTCATGGCTAAGCTGAACATATTTTAGAAAGATAAACAAATCCTAATTTAAAGCTTCGCAGTGATGGCAAATTTGTACCTCGTTTTGGAATCTCTTCTAACCTTTATAATTAAGGAGATGCATCTTAGTCAAGGCTGCCAGCTATAATGCATGTTTTAGCCTCAATGCATATTTCTGCTGTTTAGCTGGCTCCTAAGCTGAACAGAACGGTTCCTCTGCTTGCAGAGAAGCAAGATAAAACAATGGCTACAGCTCCCTGCAGCAATCTGGTGCATGGGTATCTGTAAGTACGTGAAAGGATCTCTATTTCCTCTGCCTCTACAACGGTTCAACCTGAAAGGAAGCGCAACAGGGGTGGTAGAAGTGATGTGACAGGGCCATGAAGAGCTCAACGATGCCCATGGGCCATGAAGCCTTTCTCCCCAAACAACTCTCCAGAGAGTACCATAACTTGCCTAATGTGCATAACTACTCCGTGCTCCCAGCAGCCTCCCACTTATGCTGAAAGATTTCTGCCATCTCCATCTAGTTACCCCTGAGAAGTTTCTAAAGCGAACATAGGCAAAGATCGCCATCCCTTTAACACAAATGTGTTGAGTATCACCCATTAAGGTTATACTTGTTCCTTTGAGTTCCTCAGATTGAAATGCTACTACCGACCGACAGCCAAAGCCACACCTCCACCGGGACACCACTCACGCTCAGCGAGCTGACCTCATGCTTTTGGTGACAGAAGCGCTCTTCTCCCGACCTCTCCCAGAGGTGCTACAACGGATGTTACCAAATGCTCTAGTACTAGGTAACAGGAGTGCAGCTCTCTTTTTCATGGCTGATGAGATTCCTGAGAAGAAGGACTATCGCAGTTCGCGTCATGCTCCAGTTTAAAACCCAATACCGGCCTGGGAACCCAAGGACAGTAGAGTGGAAACTGCTTTCCCCTCAGTTACTTGCTACTCAAAAAAAGCCAGTGGCATGTACTTACTAGTATGCTGAGATGATGGCTTATCATATTAATTAAAATTCTCTTATAGTTTCTTTTGATTTCTCCAACTGTCTGCAGCAATCTGTTGTCTTTTCTCTTAGTCTTATATGGTACACTTGGGGAGGAAAGGACTTTTTTTTTTTTTTCTGTGCTTTACCCAGCAAGGTCATAGTCCACGCCAAGTCTAGCATTCAAAATATTAATGACACTTTTTTAGTATTTTTGTTCTACTGTTGTACTATTCTAGCAGAAAGCAAATTGTATAGACTTTATGGAAATGTGACATTAGAACAGAATCACTCGAAGGCATTTCAGCTACAATTAACATTTTTCACTCCTCAGAAAGAAAATAAAAATAGTTTCTAATTGAATCGCTTCACTGAATAAACACTGGATAAAACCAAGTGGGGAACTAGTAGACAAAAAATAAGATTAGCCACATGTCAGGGTTGGTTTTTTTTCCAGGCAGATTTGATCTGTGTGTTAGCACTGTGGGCGCATGTGTATGCAACCACGATCACGGCATATTTTTGCGCTCGGTAATAGGTACAGAAGTGTCTCCAGGCATGCATCGCATGCAAAGTCAAGGAGGCAAAGCTGGTAATTCCTTCTTGCTTCTTCCCAGCCAGAGAACTCCTAGGATCTGTGGCTTTAAAGGGCTGGTTGTGAATGTCAGTATAGACAATACACCTCAAAAAAGATCGAAAACAATAGTAGGGCAGTCCAAAGAGTCCACTGAGTTTCTCAGCGCAAAATATTTGTTAGCAAGTACAACGGGCCTAGGATTACTCTCTGGCTGTACGGCCAATGCCACAACAGAACCTACCTTGCAACTAAACTGAAAAGGGTTTGTGCATCCACACTGCTCATTGAGTTTGAGTATCTGTACTGTATTAACCATCAGCTGTGTCTAGGAATTGTCCAGGACAGGCTACTTGCCTGGCTACGAGCATGTCAGGGACTACGAAAGCAATCCAGCGGTAGGACTGATCACATACCCATGCCCAAATCTGCGCCCTCTTCAGTTTACTGCCATAGATATCGCCTGTGCGTAGCCATGACAACTCTTCTGGGGATGTCACTAGTGCTGATAACAAAGAAGCTTCTTTAGAAGCTAAAGAGGAGAGAGCCTTTCAGAAGACTTTACCCTGCTGATTTTTTTAAGAGTGTCTGCAGCTCCAAGTGGACTCTATTCCAGGCAGGCGGCTTCTCCTTCTTTTGAAGTACAGGTTTAAGGCCAGTTACCTTAGACTGGCCACTTTGTCCATATCAACAGGCTGAAAAGAACTCATTGATGTGGAAATGAGGTATGCTCTTAGTACTGTTGGTGGTCACAGTTCACATATAATTTGAATCCAGTGTAGATGAATGACAGCAACTATTATAACTATGGGGTGAGAAAAAACACATCCTGCCAGCAGCGCTGTGCGTGAAACACACCAGGGAGGCTGATGCCATATGATGTGCAGCCAGGAAGAAACATCTCCTTCCTGCTGCCAAAGTGAAAGCCTCCAAAGATGTATTACAGAAGGGTTTCAAAGCAGTAACCATCCAGAAGAAAAAAAAAAAAAAATTCTGATATTTTCAGATCTCCTATGACAGATCTGCTGTTTGTTTTATCCCCATTACCTTGTTTTTTCTCCACTTCCCAGCCTACCCATTGCTTTGAGCTCTACTGATGGTAGAGATATAGCATGTAACTATGGAATACTTGTTAATAAGGCAGAGTGTCAGTAAAGCAAATTAAGCTCTTTTCACTTACTCCTCAGAATAAATACTTCATTCCCAGACGTATTGATACCTAGCTGGCATGAAATAACCTTTAGCAAAATATTGTTTATCTATAGCAAGTTATCTTTGAAACTTCCTGCACAGGTTCAGCACTAGAGTTAATGAAACCACAATTTTCCCCTCATATTTGTGAATGCCAGGAATAAAATCATATTAAACAAATGGATAGACAAATTAATACAGAAAAGGTCATCAGTGATAATTAAATACTAAATCACTAAAATACCTGGAAGCTCTGAGGTATATGAAGACAGAATTTACGCTAACTTTCACTGAAGTAGATTGTTAGACTAAACGCGTCCTTTGTGTGGAACAACACAGCAGTTATATTTCAATTAGTCAAATATCTTCCCTTTGTTTTCTCCCTTTTTTGAGATTGTACGTCCCAGAAATTTCCTGAAAGGCAGCTTAAATAAAAAGGGGATTTGGTTTCTGAGTGGGGACCCAAATAAACCTTTGAGTGACCCAGTTAGTCAAGCAATGGCTAACGTATTTCATTAAATGAATCTTAGATCCTGAGGTCAAGAAAAAAGTGATCCACCCTTCCTCCTGCCCATGCTGTAGGAGCAGACAGGTCTCACACAGGAAGACACAATTTTTGTAAAGGATCTTGAAGTCAATGAACAAAAAGCGGGAGTCTGTGTATCAATTTTACCTCAGTTATCTTTGTCAGAAGTATCTTGTGTGGCTTGTGGATTATCCCTTGAGCTCTGGTGGTAAACATCTCTGCTCTAATGTTAAACAGATCTAGCTCAGTCCTTCTATAAATCAATTATGAGGGCTGTTGCATCCTATTACTGTGGGGAAGTTTCCTACTGATGGAAATGGCAGACTTTCTATCACTTTGGGTATTCAGATAAAAATTGGATAATAGTCTTTTCAGTAGCTTGGGTTTCATAGCTTACTACTGTGATTACAATAGTACTTAGGGCATCCAACCTGACAGCATACGAACATAAAGTGATGGCGCCTACCTAACAATAGGTTCTCATACTTCATGCAGAAATTTGTAGATGGCATCCTATACCTTCTGTTACACCAGAACTGTGACTCAATCATAATTTACAGCCTATCCTAGCTTTACAATCTCTGCCTTTTTTAGTGCACCAAAGCATTTGAAAGATTTTTGTCTCTTCTAAAAAGAATATACCTACAATGGATGTACTCAAGTCCTAGCCCACAGCAAATCATCAGCGAGTAAATTGAAAGATGACTTCCCTGAAGGATCCTTCATTTCTTGGCTTTACCAAGATAAGTTAGGACTCCTCAAACAAACTGCTTGATCTCTCTTAGAAAATATTTCTTGCTGTGCGCAGTTGTAATCTCTTGCTATTTTATGAGCCCTTTTTCCCAAAATGCATCCTGAGGCTGACCACAAAATTTTGCAATTTTGTTGCTGGTTTCACTTAATGGATGCCACTGTAGAATTGTGAAAAGTGGGGGGTTGTTCTTTTCATAATGAAATATTTTGATTTTTCTTTTAGTTCAAGCCAAAGTACCATTCTAAAATATGGTTTCATTACCTTAATCTTTCCTAAAAATTTAGGTAAAATTTAAAACAAAATCAGTGTTCTACTTGGTCCCAATTTCTTCATTTCTTTGGTTTGCCTATTAGCCAAATCTAATCAGGAAAAAAAAAATCTGAATTGACCCAAGCATTATGTCTATTTAGTTTTTTCAGTGTAACCAGCTAACTGAAAACAAGCTATATTTCCTTCATGACTGTCTTCTCTTTGTAAGTCTCTAAATCGGTATTACAGTGCAGTTGCCTACTACTATGTGTCACACTCCCAAAGGGATTTTTATAACCTTTCCTAATTTTTGTGAGCAATTCTGTGAATGCCCTTGAGCTCTGGCTTTCCCAAAATCCTTCTCAAAGCATCCTTTACCCTGTTGTTACTTAATGTCAAATGCGGAAACTGTTGCTACAGTGCACTACAGCCATGAGGACCCCAAAGGCTCTGCCTTTCCAATCATGGACCAATTCTTCTCACCTGGAGAAACTCATGTGAGAATGCCTGAGTCTGCAAATGTAAGACAGAGCAGAACTCGACTATCATAATTTTGCTTATTATAAACTGAGATACAATAGTCTTCCTAGGCACAGCTGAGCAAAAAGAAGAAAGTTAAAATCTTGTAATTAGATATTTTCATCATTCATCCAAGACAGAAACCATGCAGGTCACTTGTAGAATTATTCAAAATATTAATCATCTTGGTGAGACAGTATTCATAGAATCATAGAATCATAGAATCATAGAATAGTTTGGGCTGGAGGGGACATTAAAGATCATCTAGTTCCAACCCCCTGCCATGGGCAGGGACACCTTCCACTAGACCAGGTTGCTCAAAGCCCCATCCAGCCTGGCCTTGGGACACTTACAGGGATGGGGCATCCACAACTTCTCTAGGCAACCTGTTCCAGTGTCTCACCACCCTCACAGTAAAGAATTTCTTCCTAATATCTAATCTAAATCTACCCTCTTTCAGTTTAAAACCGTTACCCCTCGTCCTATCACTACATGCCCTGATAGAGTCCCTCCTCATCTTTCTTGTCGGGCCCCTTTAGGTACTGGCAGGCTGCAGTAAGGTCTGCCCGGAGCCTTCTCTTCTCCAGGCTGAACAACCCCAACTCTCTCAGCCTGTCCTCACGGGAGAGGGCATTCCAGCCCTCTGATCATTTTTGTGTCCCTCCTCTGGACCCGCTCCAACAGGTCCATGTCCTTCTTATGTTGGGGGCCCCAGAGCTGAATGCTGTACTGCAGGTGGGGTCTCATGAGAGCAGAGTAGAGGGGGAGAATCCCCTCCCTTGACCTGCTAGCCACACTTCTTTTGATACAGCCCTAATTCAATTTATAAACTTTTATATGCCAGCATAGGAACGTGTTCCATAAGGAAAGTAAGCCAAAGTGGGCTGCTATGTTTCCACGTAGTAATTTCAGTACTTTCCCAATTTCAGGAAAAATATATTCTCAGAAATATTCGTATTACCCCCAAAGCATTTCAGTCATGTGCCACTAAAGGAATGAAGATTTCAGCTGGGGGAATAAGCAGTAGGAGCAGCAAAATAACACAAACACACCACAATAAACAAGAAATACAGGGAAAATGCAAACATATTCTACCATTTGCTTTCCTTCCAGAGCGATGCTCTCCCAATAGCTGTAGCTTCTCCCTGGTTTCTTCCATCTAGAATCTCTACCCCTCATGGCATTTTTTCGCTTGTTGTTTTTCCCCTTTCTTTTGACTTGTATTATCAGTTTGCACATGATACTTCAAATATTACATACCAAGAATGGTTCTCATGGACACAAATAGCCACAGGTGACTTCAATGGAGTTACCACCTGTAGCAATCACTACTTCTGGGAGGACAGTTTGGTAGGCTGAGTAGAATGGCCTTGTTGGTTTTTTTTTTCTTTTCAAGTGTCTCCATAGCAAAAGCAAAATGTAAGAAAACCCCAGTAGCCATAATAATGGTAAGCCCTTTGGCAGCATCATCTTTTTCACAAATACACCGTGTTCCCATGCCTAAAATGAGAAGCAGCTTCCTGCTGCAGCTTACTCTGTCTTCAGGCACAGTGACATGGTGAACAGCACAGCCTAATCCTGCATGGAGTCTCTTCTGAAAATGAAGGTCCTTTGGGAACTTAGTGTAGGCTCCAGGTCAGAAGATTTTGTCTTTGACTTGTTCTGCAATGGCTCTTTCAACCTCTGGGGCTATCACATTTTCATCTTATATATATCTTTAATAAAACCAGGAGATGAGAAAGACGGAAACAACACATCTCAGCGGAATACAATTCAAATAAAGTTGTTAATAATAAATAATATATTTAGTATTTATACTGCTACTACAACCTAAGCCTGTGATTATGGGCAATGCTGAAATAAATAGATAAAAGGAACAGAGGATAGAAGTGAGGCTATTAGGATTTTAAATTTGCCACAAGGCACAATCAGGTATCTAAATAATAAATATCAGTTTAATTTCTTCAAGCCTGAATCGGCCAAGATATTAACCCTGAGAAGTCAAATTCTGAAATGGAAATGTACACTTAACCTTGATTAAAGATGTAGCAGAACTCCCTAAGCAGAGCAGCTACCATTCCTTGTGGACTTTTTGTTTTTCAGACAATGGTTGGTAAAAATATTCATTCTGCCTTTTATTTTTACATGATGAAACTACAGAACATATTTCTGTATCCTGGTATACTAAGATATAATGAAGTTTTCTTGGTCAACAGGAAGCTCTTCTGTTGAAAAAGAGCATGTCAGTCATGTCAACATAGACAATTTTCTAGGTAGAACTGCAATATAGCAGGTAACTGAAATTCAATGCATCTGTTATATTTCTTGTTGCCAAGGTTTTAACATCGCAGCAGCATCTGCTATCACCTTTCCAAATGATTTTTTGAAGTAAAATTGGTACATTCATTTTATTTCATGACTTAGCAATTGCATCGAGGAGAAATTATAGTTTATAGGGTTATATCAAGGTTTTTTCTGCACTTCTAGGAGGCTCCTAGGACTATAGTCGTACGATTACAGAGGCACAACTATTCTAACTGTGGCCTAGTTAATAAAAATTATATATTTTCTACAAAATCCTGTTCTTCAATTGCTACAAAAAATATACAAAACACTAATATCCACAGTACATGACATTAACTTTGATCAATACAGTATTTTGTACTTTGATTGGCTAAGCTTTCCTTCCATCCTTACAGGTGAACTAGGAAAAAAAAAAGGGTAGAGATGGAGCAATTGGCCAATCATATCAAGGCACGTCGTACAGATCAAGGGCACGGTGAACACTGATATTCTTCACAGAATCTATAAGTCATTAAAATTCCTATATCCTGTTCTTATAAGAAAAAAAAGAACAGACAAAGGCACAACAGGAATCTATTCTCTTGACAGCGATTTAATAATAAAAGAAAATGTTCTGAGCCATTCTCATTACTGCTTGGAAACTTTAATCTTGTGGACTTAGTTTCTGTTCATGAAAACCTTCAGATCCCTTTATCAGCTACAGAAAGTGAAGGGAATATTTGTAGTTTAATTATACATTTAAACATTTTGGAGAGTCAGACCCACTTTGGAATAGTGTTGTGATGTCTAAATGAAGGGCTTTTCAAGTAATATAAGGCACTGTCTCAACCTACTGATGGTTTCTTGTAGGACATTCATCTGTATTTTGTAGAGAATGGGAAATCTGAGAAGGAAAGAAATATTTTCCCATATTACATTTTGTCTATATTGCTATTAATAACTTGTGAAAAATGCTAGTCAGATTTGCTGTTGTTGGCTTTAATGATCATGCTGTTTATGCATAAGTATGTCAAATAAGTCCCACATCATCGAGTCAAACCCTCTGCACACACTTCCATTCTTAAAGCAAGAACATGCTAATCATCAACCTGTTGTGGAATTCAATGGTTGTCTTGCCCTCTCTTTCAAGTATAACTAAGAAGAAGCAGAGATGGAATTAACTTTGTAAATCACCAACTGACCAAAGGGATAGGAGGTAACAGAGCAAGAAATTAATTTTGCCTTTCTCCACTCTCTTCCATCAGCTACTTAGAAGTATTCCGGATGACCTTTGGAAGCCTAGACTTTTTAAGGAGGACTGGAACTCCTACATATAAGAATCAGTCAAAAGACTAATTGGTATGCAAGAGGCAATACTATCCCTCAGAAAAACGTGGGTTTGCTGCATAGGAGATGTGAAACAACTTCACAATCAAGTATTTTATGTAACTCAACACAGAAACTAAGTCCATGTGGCACACTGTTCTATTGCATTGTTAATTATTAAGAAATGTGACTTGTGTAAAAGAGAATATGCTTCAGAAAGGTACTGAGAATTGACTAGGTTATAAATTGATTTAACTAACTAAATATACTGTTATGTTCACTAAGCCTTCTAACTAATATTGGATAAAAACAGGCATATTCATCTATTTTTTTAACATTATAGTCACTGAAGATAAAAAAAGAAAAAAACCCCAAACAAAATAAAATGACCTGCTTAGATGTTAACAGCTTGAACCATAAGCCTATAAACTGTCCTGGTTTTAAGAAAATCATCATTAGCTGCATATTTTATATGGTAATTGTACATAACCAGTTTATGAATAACAACAGCAGAGTTTTTCCCTTCTGATTTCAGTGCCACTTGAGCTATGCAGATTTCAAAAAGCTTATGAATATACAGATAAACAGAATTGTTCTGAACATCTGTAAGCAAAATATGAAAAGATGTTCATACTGAATGAACATCCTGGGTTGTCTAATGCTGGCCAAAAATGGTGTATTTATGTATTAGGCTAATGCACTGAAAATAGCTCCAAATCCTTCACGCACTCCAGAATGCCTTTTCAGATTTTCATCTAT
Source organism: Harpia harpyja (assembly GCF_026419915.1). Classification (NCBI taxonomy): domain Eukaryota; kingdom Metazoa; phylum Chordata; class Aves; order Accipitriformes; family Accipitridae; genus Harpia; species Harpia harpyja. Next base: position 3,040,462 of record NC_068954.1, on the reverse strand, counting down.
ATGGTTGTCACCACAAAATGTAAAAATAATTTCCAGAACTGTATTCATAAGTTTCAAAGTAACTCAATTATCTCTTAAACATGAATTTAGCAAAGCAATACCACATCAACTGATAGGAGAATCTTCAAATGACCTGTCCCACATCTGAACAGGATAACACTAATCTGACCCTTTCAAGCAGAATCATGACTTCCCTACCTCCCCAACGGCGAGGTGAATCATGCTGCTCTTCAAGGCTTATGAGGTTGGAGGTTTTATTCTGAGAGGCTTAAGTTTTCATGGGGTACCGACACAGTGCTGTAACAGTACAGCCATCACCTGGCTGCTGTAAGAGAAATGATGTCCCCACACACACATACAGCTTAATACCATGTCTGCAGATCACTTTTGCTTCCCAGTGAGGTCCATCAAATGAAGATCGTGGCAGAATACTGGAATACCACTGGTGTGGAAAACAGACCTGTATTCACTTGAAGAAACACAACACTTTGTTTCTAGAAAATATACTAAAAGCATGAAGAAAAGACAGAAACCCTGAGCATTTTCTTGTTTTCTATAGAAGATACTTACTCAAGACTAACAAATTTAGTATAAAGAGTGAAGCAGAATATCAAATTGCAATCAATATGCTCCAAGCCTCCATCTCAGTAATTCCTCAATTTACAGGTATTTAAATACAAATGTTAGTGCTGTGTTACTGTAGACTTTAAGATCAATTATATTTAAGGCAGTGTTGTCCTCAGAGGTCTCCAAACAAGATATTATTTAAGACCATTGTGGAACATCCTAAATACACAAGACAAAAACCTTTGTGGGCTCCATAAGCCAGTGTACATGGAACATATCAGCAAGCAGGAACTTTATTTCTTGCAGTGTAAGAAAGATCAGCTTTCCAAGCAGAAAGCCTGACTGATCTGGTGGCCTTCTACCACGGAGTGACTGCGGGGGTGGATAAGGGAAGAGCAAGTGATGTCATCTATCTTGAATTCTGTAAGGCCTTTGACACGGTCCCACAGAACATCCTTGTCTCTAAACTGGAGAGAGATTGGTTTGATGGATGGACTATTCAATGGATAAGGAATTGGCTGGATGGCTGCATCTGAAGAGTTGCAGTTAACAGCTCAATGACCAAACAGAGATCAGCAACAAGTGGTGTCCCTCAGGGGTCTGTATTGGGACCGGCACTATTCAATATCTTTATTAATGACATAGACAGTGGGATTGAATGCACCCTCAGCGAGTTTGTGGGTAATAACACAAGTTGAGTATGCAGTTGGTATTCTTGAGGGAAGGGATGCCATCCAGAGGGACCCTGACAGGCTTGAGAAGTGGGCCAATGTGAACCTTATGAAGTTCACCAAGGCCAAGTGCAAGGTCCTGCAGCTGGGTCAGAGCAATGAACAGTATCAGTATTGACGGGGTGATGAGTGGCTTGAGAGCAGCCCTGCAGAGAAGGACATGGGGATATTGGTAGATGAAAAACTAGATACGAGCAGGCAATGTATGCTCACAGTCCAGATAGATAGCAAATTCTATCCTGGGCTTCATGAAAAGAAGCATGGCCACCAGGTCGAGGGGGGTTATTTCCCCCCATCTACTTTATTCTGGTGAGATCCCTCCTGGAGTACAGCATCCAGCTCCGGGGTCCCCAGTGCAAGAAAGACATGGACCTGTTAGAGCAGGTAGAGAGGAGGACCATGAAAATGGTCAGAGGGCTGGAACACCTTCCTATGAGGACAGGCTGAGAGAGTTGTTGTTCAGTCTGGAGAAGCAAAGGCTCCAGGAAGACCTTATTGCAGCCTTTCGATATATAAAGGGGCTTATTAGAAAGATGGAGAAAGACTTTATGCCAAGCTCTGTAGTGACAGGACAAGGGGTAACAGTCTTAAACTGAAAGAGTGTAGATTTAGATTAGATATAAGGAAGAAATTTCTTACAATGAGGGTGGTGAGACATTGGAACAGGTTGCCCAGAGAAGCTGTGGATGTCCCATCATTGGAAGTGTTCAAGGTCAGGTTGGATGGGGCTTTGAGCAACTTGATCTAGTGAAAGCTGTCCTTGCCCATGGCATAGGGGGTTTGATGATGTCTAAAGGTCCCTTCCAACCTAAACCATTCTATGATTCTATGATATATAACGTGCATGGATCAGATGATAGATACATGATCAAAACTGTGCATGCATCCAAGAACATCCAAGAACAAGAGATTGGAAAATCTTATGCCTCAGCAGGCACACACTCCCCTGCCTCCACATTGTGTAGCAGCACACATGTACTTAAATCAACAGTGCATGGCCCACCCATGTCCTTAGCTCCAGATAGAAGTATGGATAGCGAATGTACACACAGATACCTTAGATTTGAATTAGTTGTTCATATATAGGCATCCAGTTACTTTTGAGATGTCCGAGGGCAGCTAAGGCATTCATGAAAAACTGTCAGATGTGACTGTTACATGGCACGTGGGATATTCCCAGACACCTCAAATGGCACAAAATCCTACATTTAGGCAACTAAATAAAGAAAACCACCATTGGTTGATATGTTCTGAGTGACCTTAGTGTGGGGAAAAGAGTAAATCCACACCATTTTGCCTGAGGTCTAGCTGACAATGTGCTTTTAGAAGTGCTAAATGTTTCATCCAAATAATTGTTGCTTTTTTTGTTCAGAGTAGTCAGAAAGGTGTTGGACTAAAATAACTTCCTGCACAGATTCTCAGGACTGCATGGGCTCAAAGTAAAGCTCAAAGTCTTGCCAAGTGGATATTGTTTAGATGTCCCTGATGTCCTTTCTAGAGCTGGATTTAGAGGACATGACTGTTAAGTGTTTACCATAGAGATGATCTTTCCAGAACAGAAGAATAAGAAAGTGGCAATCGCACAGTGCATAACTGAAGTCTACTATTTCATAAGAACTGTTCTTCCCAATGAAAACTATGGCACCTAGGAGCAGCCAGATGGCAATAACTTAGGGGAGCTTGTGAGAGCTCTCTTTAAAGAGACTTCCAAAAAGTATGCTCAAAGATGAAAAAAAAGTGCCAAAAAAAGATCAGAATAAAGTCAGAATAAAATAGAGCTAGAGGAAGCTAAGTAGGAAAAAAATAGCATGCAGAAATCAGTAAATTCTCCAACTCAGCTCAGCTGCACAACTAGGAGCAGAAGTGTGTTGCACATACACATCCCATTTATGTTCACACAGACAAGGCTATGAAATATGTGCTTATGCTTCTGGATATCTCTGAGCAAAAATCCTCTAGTGTCCAGCATCTGGAGGCATATAAACATCCATAATGCAAATGTGTATAAAAACAAGCACTAGAAAAATAACCTCAGCTGTGTTTTTGCGCTACAAATCTAACTAAAAAAAATATCAGAAAATAGATTTCAAAGATTTTTCCCATTTCTTTATTCCAGGATTCTTATTATTCAATTATCTTTTTTATTTTTGTTCACTATTGATGAAATACAACACATAAAGTAGCTACAAAAAGCTTTCAAAGTATCTCAATCAAACGCAAAGCTTAAAATACTATGGAGCTATTCTGAAATATAAAACCAGCCTATACTGCAGAGAATTGAAAGAGATGGTACCTTTTTTTTACTTCCCTGGATACATCATCATGTCCTGTGTTCACATCTCCCCCTGGCCAACAGCCAGCACTCAGGATCTTGGGAGAAACACTCAACAGTCCATCATAACTACCCTTGGTGTACTGGAACTGTGAGTGCATTGGAAAAAAGAAGTTGTGCTGCACATCCCTATTCTATACAAATAATCTAATTATTTAATACCCAGGCCATTAAACAGAGTGGACAATAATTACCAGATAGGTCTTGGACTATATATTCTTATAAAAATTACAGATAGTGCAGGTAAATGATGAAAGTACAGAATACAAAAGTACAGAAGTATTAGGAAGTAATGGATCATTTGGATAAATAAGACAGGCATCACTGATCCTTCCCTAGATGAAGCTTCTTATTGCTGTGTTTGCAGGAGTTCTGGGTATCTATGCATCAATTAATGCTAACGGCATGGTGTCCTTTTTTTTGTTCTAGATATTTTTAAATTTCTATGCACTAAACTTTTGCACTTAGGAGCTTTCCCACTGGAAATTCTCCCTAATCTATATGTTTTCTTTAGCATTTATAGGCAATTTCTAGTTAGTACAGTATTGTCTATAAAATAGAGGCATTTGGACAATGCCCTAATAACTTTCTTTAACTTTTGGTCAGCCCTGAATTGGTCAGGCAGTTGGACTAGATGATTGTTGCAGTTCCCTTCCAACTGAAATATTCTATTCTATTCTATTCTATTCTATTCTATTCTATTCTATTCTATTCTATTCTATTCTATTCCATTCCATTCCATTCCATTCCATTCCATTCCATTCCATTCTATACCACCTTAAAACATCTCTTTTCCCATTTTTTACTATTTCCAGAAAGTTTCTGATTTTTTGGATGCCTTGCAGCACTTCTGCACAGTTGCTAAAGTGTCCGTTATTTGTTTGTGCCACTGAACTTTTTACACTCTTTCTATCAAGCCTCTGTGACAGATTGTCAGGGAGAACAGTATATCAACTTTAGCATTTGGCATAAAAAGTGTTAACAAGAAAATAAACCAAAAGAAAACCTCCAAGCTGTTCTCCACCAGCAAGTATAGGAAAGCAAGAATTTGCTTTAACAGCAACATTAGTCAGTTGGCTGCCAGTGGTTCTATGTTTTAGATCACAGAAAGGAACTGTATTGGGTTATTAGTACTATAGAAGGATTAGTGTAAGACTGCAATGAAAAATAAATGCAAGGGTTTGGCATGGAAATGATAGGATGCTGTTCATTGAACTGTATAAAAATTTAGCAAATTATTAATAATAGCGCAAATGAGAAATTTAGACTCCTCTATACAACCTCTTGGTTATATGGAAAGAAAAAGAAAGAATGTGTGCTTTCTGATTTTTGTTCATACTCAGATACAGACAAAAGTAAAATCAAAACTCATGCTTTTTCTCAGGAACACATTTGCATAGTTTGAAACAGAATTAACTTCCCGAAGAAATAATTTTTTATTTTTCCTCAGAATATTTGTACATACATTAACTCATTAATTATTAGGAGATAACAATGGGATGGATACACCATAGATTCCATTACAATTTAAGATGCAAGGCCAATACCAAGGTTGTCTAAACACCAAATCTTTTTAGTCGCTGCAGTCACTCATTTTACCCTTCATTGTCACTCATAATCCGACACGATTCTACTCACAACCCTTAAAAAACAAAGAGAAAGACTTACCTGAACAGACCTCTTTGTAGGTAGGATTTGGAGTATACCCTCCTGCGTAACCCACTTGAGTGGAATAGACTCCCTTCTGTCTCCAAAACTTCCTCTCAGCTCCCCAGAAACAGCCCATACCTGAATATTGCATAAAGTACATATTGTTATGTCAAAATCTCCTCAATACTAAATCACTCATTTGCACATTAATTGATATAGTCCATAGTGGAAGTAACATCTATAGCCAGCACATGATGGTCAAATATTTCCCAAGATTATGCACAGAGTAACTATACTGAAAAATCCATTCTGCATCAGAGCACAACTCAAATAAAGCTTTATTTATGCTTCTGAACATTAACATATCACAGCAGACAAATCCTATAAGGGTTCAAAGGCCCAAAGAAGGGGAATTCTCATGCCCATTAAAAAAAAAGTTACTTAAAAGGCAATTGCTCTATTTGTACAGCATCATTTTTACTTCAGTTGATTAGCAAGCTGTCAAAACACAATAATTTGTATTAATGGCAAACAGTTATTTAATTTTCTGCTTTCGGGCATATGCAGTCTTTAAAGGTGGCAGTAATAATGGATTAAATTATATGCTATACAGGAGGAAAAATGCTTTAGTTTAACAATTTATGCATGCAGATATTTGATGTTCAGACAAAATTTTGGTAGTCATTCACCCACATGGCCAATTATCAAAGGACATCAGACTGTCAACAGGTGTAAATTAGCAAAACTCTCCTGGCAATAGGAATCAAGCACATTGTATGAAAGCCAGGGGGAAGGAACAAACAAGACTAACATTCACAATTCTCTGATGGCTCACGTAGTTAAGAGATGTTAGCTACAATTTGGAGGACTCTCTAAAGCTGAAACATGTCATGCACACTCTAGCATTGTTTAGCTTATCCCTGATTATGGGCGATGTATTTTCTCTTTCAGTGATAACATACTTCCTTTTATTATTCCCTTACTAAAACATCTGAAATAAAAGGCAGTAAAAAATAAGCTAAATATTAAATACACTTAGAAATCAATGATCCATAATGGGTTTTCTATTGATAACACTGCAGATATGACAGGTTAAAAAATTACAGAAATGTTCCTTCAAAGTACAACTAGCAGAACAAAGCAGTCCCTTCTATCAACTATGATGGCTCACAAAGTCATATTCTTTCTCTGAAACTTCAGAACTTAACTTTAAATTAAAGTTGTAATGCACCAAAAATTACGGAAGTGATGACCCAAATTTCTCCTTCTAATTCAGGTGCTCAAGCAAGCCATATAAATTAGGAGCCTAGCCTGCTCCTGGAGACCATGGAAAGAGGCAGGCATCTCCTGAGGACAATTCAGCTCACAGAAGAGATAAAAAGCTGATCAAATTATAGTCATTCTCCCTTGACTACAGAGATAGCTATGGCTATTAGACTTGGGTTCCTCAGCTAAATTAGGCTGGTGGCAAACTGCTGTAGGACCTCTCATGAAATTCCCTCCCAGTTTTGCAGAAAGAACAATCAAGAATTCTTATTTCAGAAATTTTCCAGGCACTCACACATCACCTATCTAATGGTGATTTAAACTAGGGTGTATTTGTACCTGATGTCACTATTTTATCTCAGCTAAGTCTGAGAAGTTCTCCAGTAATTACGTCCCTAGGTCTAGCCGATTGATGTAGGGTGAGACAGCTTTTACACATCACTCTGACTATGTTGCACAGTACCAACGGCAGCTGTGGTCCCATCATTGTCCAAATCAAGAGCATAACTGGAGAACGTCAGCGATCCCTGATGCTCAGGCTTCCTTCCCACAGAAGTCAGAGCATGTATAAGGAGGGACAGTGCATGCCCATGTCTCATCCCAACAGTCGGGTCACAGATGAGAGAGAGCCTAGAGCAATGAGCTGGGAAGTGCTCCTTGGTCCGTTGTGAAGACAGCCTTTGAACACATAGTTTAGACACAGCCTTTGAGGCTTTAACTAAATAATTGCTTAGAAGTATATTTCTATCCATATTTCTCATATGTACATGTAAAACTGCATGTGAAGACAGGTATGTCTGCAAGTTCCTTGTAAAAATACCACATGCATCCTGCCAAAATTCCCATCGCAGTACATTTGAGTGATGTGAAGCACATAGGCAATGCTCATTAACAGTACTTTAACGTGGAGGGTACGCAAATTCTTGATTTTTTTACACTGAACAGGCATATGGTAACAAAGTTCAGAAGCAAACACAAGCATACACAGCTTGGGGCAGGAGGGCAAATCTCTGTTAAAATAAAACCCTTGAGCTTCATCATTCCTGTCTGCAGTTCTTTACTCCTCATCCCCAGCCTTAGAGATGTAGCTAAACCTCAACTACGCCTTCAAACTGCTTTACCCATGAGGACATTTTGGAGGCATTACAGAATTCGACTGTGATGAAGAATGTATTCGAAAAGTGCATCTGATTTTGCTAAAGTCAACACAGAAAAGAAAACATCATTTTCAAAAATCATGACTGGGACAATAGTTTAATTATGTGAAAGGCCTATTGAATACCAAGTCTATCACAGATTCCAAAAAAAGGTATTTCCATTCCATTGCAAGATAGTGAAAAGTTAGGAACACAGCTTTTCCATGGCTATCCAGTCTGCTCTGACAGACTTTTTTCCTTCCAATAATCCTAATTTACTCTGTCAACAAAAGAAAATTTTGTATTTAGATATGCAACCCCAAAAGAAGGAGGCAGGATCCACTTAAATCTCATCTATCTTAAATTTAGATAATTAACTACACACACTGCCCAGTTATTCTGGTTATTTTTTAGGACTGTCTAAACTTGATGGTCTCGGAATTCATTACGTTCTTCTCTACTTCCCATGACAGCATTCACCCAAACATTTTGTCCTGAAAAAAAAGGCACCTTTCAGTAGCTTTCTGGTGGTTGCATTTAGGCAGAGAGCAGAACAGGACTTCAGAACTCACATAGAAGTGGGCAGACTTAGGTTGTATTAGATTGCTTCCAAGGGTGCTTTTAATTTATTTCATGGGTTGTTTGTTAGATCCTAAGTCTGTATCTGTATGCGAAGCACAGAAAACAAACTTCAGCCCAACACTAATACTTCAGTGCTGTGCATCCTTAATATTATAAGGGAAGTTTTGAGTTCCAGCTGCCTAAAACGATAGCTCCGTCTGCTGCAGGTGACACCGAGACCCTTGCAGAAAGGACTCTGTAGCCAATTTATCAAACTAATGTTGGCTGGACAAGCATGTTGAGGGGTGGTGAATGAGCTGTTTCATCTATGCCAAGGAATAGTACAGACTCAAAATTTTTCCCACAACATACTCCTAGGCCTACACCTGAGTGCAAATGAGTAACGCAAAATTAAGGACACAATCCAAATTCAGGTTTGAGTTCAGATATAGGCCCAGCTTCAAATACAAAGTAGAAATGCTCATTCTTTTCCTATTTATTTCAAGAATTTTAATGCTCAATAAATCCCTAGCTGCACTGTCTGAAATTACTGGTCATCAGGGTAGTGGTCGCTGACCCTCCTTGATCATTAACTATTATTTAAGATTCTCTCATTGATAGACCTCTCTGACCTGTTGATTTGACCTAGTGACCTACATCCTTATCATGGTTTCTTTCACTTTTTCTTCTTCCAGTTTATGTCTGAATTCATTCTGCCCTCCTTCCTCTGAGAGACAGACATTTTATTCTCTTGGTGAACTATTCTCATCATTTCTCAAGTACGCTGGCACCTTGCACAAACAATAAATCCTCACATCCACAAGAATAGATAAAATCGAAATCTTTGTCATAATAAAACAACCTGCTAGTAAAGGGACATAATTTACAACAATGAAATAATAAATTGCTTTTCACAGTATTAATACATTCAGCGGTTGATGTTTGTTATTCTGCTAAAGTGGTGCCACGGTCTACAGAGAAATTGTCACAAGGACAGAAATATTAACAATAAAACCTCACATAATATTCCACTGTTAAGACACATCAGCTCATGGAATTCCTGTTCTTCAGACCACTGGCTGCCTTAAGCCATGTTTAACATGAACAACAGTTACTGAAATAGGGAAATAATCTCAGTTCAAGACTTTACATGCTCTTGTAGTACAAAAAAGTTTACTGCCCCTAATTATTACTGCTCTAGTAAGAAAACTAAATAAATACATAAATAAAATAAGTAAATTAAATAAGTAAATAAAACTCAGAGGAAAAAACAGTAAAAACCAGTAGAAAAAAACCATAAAAGCAAAATAAGCCACCCGTATTATAATTTGAAACTAGAAAAAAGAATGTGATTTTAAACTATTCATGAAATAATTTGCATAATCCCCAGTACTGGTGAAGTGAGTGCAGCTTTAGAATTAGACAGCTTCCGGAGGCATTCCTAAGAGAAAGAAAAAAAAAGGAAATACTGGGAAACATACCCATGTTCCCAGAAAAAGTATTATTTGAACAGAATGGGTATTGCAGAACAGTGTTTAAGCATTGAAGATATTTGTCACTTTTTAATTGCTAATTTGTAAAACAAAAACTATTCTTTTAGTGATAGGTTTTGACTGACTCTTAATTGGAATTTCAAAAGGTATTTAAAGATTTTCTGCTTTTGAACATCAAAACCAAACAGATTCAAATGGCAATCTTTAAAGGTTCATTCATCCCTATAAACAATATTAATCGTACAATTTGGGAATAAATGCTAGTACCCCCCATTCCTTTCTAGCACCCACATCCATTTTCTCAAGCTATTCTCTTTATATATCCGTACACATATATATCTTCTGAACAACTCTTTTTGTACACAGCCTTATGCCCAGCCCAGGAACATGTGTTTCCATAGGCAACCCAGATCATTTGCATATTTGTAAAAAATAGTTAGTGTAAACTGAAGTATTTTTCTAAAATAAGGAAAGCAAAGTGTTACTCTGATAAGAGAGATAAGCATCCCATTGTTAAAGGTAATCTGTAATAATTTTGAAATATTCACAGCGATAAACTGAGCAGAATTGAACCCCAGGTGTTTACTTTCTAGTGGGATGAATAGATTTAAAGATTACGTTAACCATATTGACTAGCTCTCCATTGACTGCAACAGGAGCTTATACATTCAGGGATTAATTTATTTGCCTAAATGGAGACATTCAGGGTCATTTGAGATGCCTTAGGATATCCAAGACATCTATCTACACAAGTCTGACATAAATTACACAGGACTCAGGTGAGACACGTGCCTTTCTTGAAAGGCATCCTGAGACCAGGCAAAATGCTCCTGGACATCTCAAATGTAACTGTTTGCATATTTTAAGGCAAGAGAAACAAGCCCATACCCCATATGCAGACATTACAAAAACCTGAAAGTCTCTGAACCTGTAGTTGAATCAAATCCCCCAAAATACAGTGATTTATGTCTGAAAGTTGCCTATTTCTCTTCCACAACTATAAAAAGAGCCTAGCATGACTAGCTCAGTTGTAGAAGTCTATGCTGCAGCATAAGCTAGATGAATCCTAAGCAAAATCACTAATTACAAAGTTATCTATCCTCATAATAATGTTGGTAGCTTGTAATATTGTTAGAGTCTTTATTTTGTGTACTGCATGAAATAGCCACCACACAGAACCAAAAAACAGATTGGAAAACTTGTTTGAAAATTATGCAACGTTCAAGACATGTTCTCCACTCCTACAAGAAACCGCGTGATCCTGCAAAGGTAACCTTTACTCGCCTTCGTTCTGATCCCCTTCTCCAATGTCTGTTCCTATCACATCTTTGAATAATACTTGGTTTCCATGCAGGTTCCCTGATGTAAATTCCTATTTATGATTCCATTATGTAAATCAGCAGAAGCAGTAAATTTGCATCAGATGGTATTCCTGATCCAAACTAAAACCTCACAAGATGCACCCATTCTGTAATAATTAAAGTCTATTAAGTTCTGAGCTCCATAGTTGCTAAAGGAGGCTGATGCTTCAGGGACTCTCAGCTTTCCATTTAAAGAAACTCACAGCAGGTGCATTGTTTTTATATACTGGCTAATTTTCATATTTTCTCTAAAACATGTACATATGTATGGTATTTTCATTTGTGGAGCATTTTTTTCAATACCTTTGTCCTTTACCTTTGAGGTACATCCTTCTCACTGGGCATCAGGTGCATACACAACCCGACTTCTGCCTGACTACCCAACGACCTTTCACTCCTGCCAGCTTTATTTACAAGCATTCTCTCTCCCCTGCCCTCCCAGCAGCCCAACAGGACATCCAGAAGACTCTTTTTGTCATATTCTGCAGAATGAATGCATTATTTCATTGGCATGCCAAGTCTTTTCTGGCCCACCGCCTGCAATCCCTACACCCACACTTCAAGGCACTTTTCCATGCAGCAGATTAAGAAGCTGTTTCAGTGCCAGGCTGATAGCAATGCTTCGCTGCAGAAGATGAACTGCAAAGGATATGGATCCTGCTCCTCCTTCTGTTAACAGGATTTTAGAATGTATGATTCCACTAAGTAGGGGAAAATGTCAGTTTTAAATATATACTCAGAAAAATAAACCATGCTGGTATGTTGAGAGAACAAAGAGCAACGTGCCCTGGAAACCTCTTCCCTAACCCCAGATCAGAGTAAGTAGGGGGACAGGATCTATCCAAAGCTCGGGAGCACACTAGACGGAGGAGACCGGCTCTTGTGCCAGCTTATGTTCTGAAACCCTAGAAGCAATGATTCTGCCAGCTGCTCAAATTCTAAGTACCCAGCCAAAAGTAGCTGGGGGCACAGGCTGCTCCTATACATTGAAGCAGTAAAGGACAGCCAACAGTACATCCCACCGGCCTACCTCAATGCATCTTGCTCTAGCCAGCATCTCCCTGGGAGCTGAAGACACAGCTGCCAGTATCCCTGCTTCTCTTGGCCAGTATAGGACTTGGCCCAAATTTTGAATACGATTTACTTAGTTACCTCTATAAAATCTGGAGAAGGAAATGCTCAGCTGCTTTAAACTGAAATGATTTTTTTCCCCAGTTGGAAGGAATAAATTGAACCTCAAGTTATATACCTATATAATAATGCTCATTTCATACATTTCCGCCAAATACTAACTGAGTGTGATTGGCGTTTTTCTCTTTAAAAAATTGTGTCGAGCAGTTGGTACAGCTGATTGATTGAAGTCAGTCCAAGTACTGATATTTCTACGTACTGAGCCAAAGAGATATTTATGCTGTGTGCTCTGAAACTGTGGGGACCATTGATTTTTAGTTCTTCACAGGTTGAAGTGGGTACCTTGGCTTCACCGTGAAAGGTCAGGATGAGACCTTGGTAGGCACCATCGTGTTTGATCCCTCAAACAGAAGATGGGCAAGCAGGCAACAAGGAAGCTGTGGTGGGACCCAGCAGATCTCCCAGTTTGGACAATCAGGAGATCAGGACGTCCTGGCAATACAGGAGAAAATCCAGCCTCTATCTAGTCTATACACAGTAGTTGTACGCCTGGTTACAGCAATTTTTCTTGTCTTTATGTAACTCAATAGCACCAGACTTCCAGAAAGTTAAGTTTTGTTCTCTGCAAGGAAATATGCCGGTCCCTTTGGCTTCACTGTGATTGTGCACACAAATCCAAAAGTAGAACTGTATCTCACAATCACATGCAAAGTGAGTGAATTCAGCTTTGTTGAACACGTACATACTCCCTGTGCACTTACACAACAGTTAATAAGGACATGAAAATCTAAAATTATCAAAGCCATGTCCTCACAGGCACCAACATAAAAACACAGCATGAATTACTCCAGAGTCTTTGTTCTGCATTTTTTCAAATTCCTATTGAGTATCTGGAAAGAATTCCAGATTCAGATTGAAATGCAGTATCATCTTTTACATAACACTGTAAGATGTAGGGCACTTTGGTGAGCCATCTGTATGTATATAGGATTAATGTTATCAATCAGGATTTAAAGTAAAATTGTATTATTGATGTCTTTAGGGGTTTAATGTGCAGCAACCACAGAATATTTGAGCAATCACAGAATATTTGAGATCACTGGAAAACAATCAACTAAAAAATGGTTGGGAGGAATATAAAAAAAACTGAAATGGAGAACAAGCTCAGCTGAAAGAAATAAAACTCCTGATGACAGATGGCATTAAGCGGATGATCTTCCTAGATAAGCGTTGGCTCTAATGCTACAACAGGGTTGATAAATATGTTGAACAGCTTGCCTGGGGCAAGTCAAACAAAGCCCTCGGCAAGAAATTTAAAATGCAGTTTGCCTAACAGAGCAACTAAAGAGGAATTTCTTGGCTCACCATTTTGCCAAGACGTGTTCTGTTCACACTGCATGAATTCCCAGAGAAACTGTTGGGTTTGCTTCTTTTTCCATAGGAGAAGCAGAAGCCTCATGTTCATTCAAATTAACAAATGCCCAGGCAATTCATTTATGCCTGTATGGTAGCTGCTGACATTCAAAGTGCATGTGGGCACATGTTTGTGTATGTATGTATGTTTGTATAAAATCTGCACAACAGATTAGAATTATTGTAAAAGGAAAAGCAGACTACCATAATAGAAAAGGCATATTTTACTGTCAAGAGAAAAACTGCCATGTTTTCAGCACAAAAAATATGCATAACATGTCATAAGTATAAGTATGACTTTTGAAAAGCTCTGTAAGACAACAGCACTCAAACTGGGAAAAGCAATAGAGGGATAGAGAGATAGACTATGATCCTTAAAATGTGTTTGTTCAATCCATCGTAAAAGCATGTTACAAGTTATAAATAATAAAAAATCAACAGGATTTAAATAAATCCAAAGCCAATATCAAGAATGTTAATGAGGCACAAACCACAGTTGCTCTGAACTTCACAGTTATAGTACAAGAGGTTTCGGATATTCCTATTTAAATGTAATTTTGATCTTAACCAGCAGAGAGCAGGGATATACCCAAGCCAGTGTATTAAAATACTTTCAAAGATGGCCTTATTCACTGCATCAGTATTCCTTCCCCACCCAATAAGCAGGAATATTTAAACCAATTCTATCCTGAAGGTCAACAAACTGTTCTCTGGTGAGCCCACATAATAAGAAAATTCCATCATCAAAATCCTCTGTTGGAAAACTTCTTGCCTTCAATTCCCAGAAACTGGAAGATACGGCCCACTCAGAAAATCATTTATGCTGATCTGAAAGGTTGTCATAACACACTGGAAGGAGAATATGTAAAAGCAGCAGAGGCCAAACTTTCTGACCTTTGAGAGATGCACCAGAGTGTCCCTATACCCATGACACATACCTCCACCTGGCAGAGCTGGGAGGACAACTGTGCAACATAACTTCCACCTGTGAGCTGCACCTGAACCGTTCACAAGTTCTTCTTGGGTCTAAATAATCAGAACTACCACTGCGAATCATTCCTAAAAGTTAATAGGAAGAGAATTAGATCTTGCGAGAGTGAAGAAAGCCAACCGCTTCTGCGGCTCTGCCTCCTTCCGTGGTCTTGGGGTACAGGCTGTATTCCTAATCACTGTTCTGCATCTATTTGTTCTGCATTAATCACACTCAGCATTTTCTTAATTAGGAGAGAAAGGTTAGGAGGAGTTGGAAGATGTGCAGGGTTCATTAGGCCCAAACATATACATAAAATTCACGGGCTTTACTTCCCAGCTCCCAAAAGGACACTAGTGCGTGGATATGCCACAGGAGGAAGCCTGGCAGCAGACGTTCGGATCTGGGGAACCATGTTTTCTGCCTCCTCTAGAAAGCAAATACTTAAATACTAATTCACATGTATTTAGCTCCTTTCATCCAAAACCATCAAAGCATTTTGCACACAATAATTAAGCCTCACATGAACCATAATTTATGAATTATTACTTTAAGTACTCAGTTGTGAGGTATGAGTGGTCCCAAAGCAAAGCAAAGAATCCCTTTTGGAAAAATACCAAAGGATCCCAACTAACAGGCCTTTGTTTAAAGTATCTCTTTTTCATGTTATGACTATTGGGTGATAGAAACACCACTTGATAAAACTATGTTTTTTCTAACTTTTTCCTTCCTGTATTTTGGTAGTTTGTATTCTGCAGTAAAACTTTATCATCTAGATAAAATGTAGCAACTTTCATCTTACTCATCTTCAGTCAGGGGAATATAGCTGCAATATAGTAATGTGGAAAATAAGACAAAATAAAGAACTGCTTCCAAAAATACAAAAAATATATCGGAACATTGTGATTGCTTTAACATGTTGAGCCAGATATACCAACTGGTGATCTTGATATTTGTTACGTTGAGGACAGAACCGGTCGAGATTAGGCACGGGACAAAGGAAACCAAAAATCTTTAACAAGTAAATAAAGAATTCATCCCCAAAAAAGTTCAATGTCTTACTCTTGAAAATTTCCATCTTATAAAAATTAATTTTGTTCTTTGATTGAGTTTCATTCATGAAATGGAACTAATTCTGTTTACTTGGCATTGAATAAGTAATCGATTCCATTATATTTAGACAGGTGTAGAACTGGGAAAAATGAGATGAGAAGGAGGCTTCGGGAATTCAAGCCTGAAAGCAGACTGTGAAAGATTTTCTCTCTGAGGCTTGTTCCCATCATCTGTGGTATTGCTATTTTCAAAACCACAGCACATAAAAGCCTTCATCACAGATTTGATTTCCATTGTGCTGGGTTCTGGGTACAAATGCAGAACAAAACTGCAACCTCCCCAAAAGTTTAGATTTCTATTTACAGGGCCATTCACATCAGTACATTCCATAAACATGAAAGAGAACTGTTACAAATTGTACAATTCCAATTCAGGAATTGGAAACCAATAAACACGTTTTCTTTAATGTTTGGGGATTTGGGAATGCAACTGAGTGAATGCTCATGGCTGGGAACAATTGGGTATCATTTTCCATGAACAACTGAATCACATACAAAGCCATATTGCACCAAAAATGGATATGACCTGCAGAAAAGAAGTGCTATTCACAGAGTAAGTACAATCAGTCCTTAAGTGCAACATATTTGGATTAAAATTGCATGCCTTTCATGTCTAATTGATTAAAGAGGAGTCTTAATAAGCACTGTAGGGACCTGATGCTTCTTGGCCACAAAGATGATGATTGAAGTGTCCCAAGGACACAGAGACAAATCTCAGGGTTTATGGTCAAAATTCTGACTCCTTTAACTATTTACGCTCTTTAATTTCTCTTACAAAATAAACTATTGGATCAATGAAAATATGATGAGTATGAATAAAAGCATCAGAAGATCTTTGCACACCTCTGAAGTGCCCCAAAAAATGGAACCAAATCTTAATCTGAATTAACACAGTAGAATGTCCAAGGATACAGTCAATAAAGAATAAATTATGCCAACTTCTGCACAGATAAATTCAATCTAGCCACTTTTCTATGTCCTTTGAAGAAGGGAGTAGTTTCTTAATATATTACCTTTCAAAAGTCTGTTAGGGATAAAAAGAACCACTGGTACAATAATATGTGAAAGAGATTGAGATAGAGCTACATGGTCCTATCATCAACCTGATTATTTGCTTCATTGCAAAGCATCACATCTTTAGTTCAGTCATTGATTTGAGGCTTTCAAATCATTTTGTGATCTTCCTTTGCTCTAAACATTCCAACACTTCGCAGAGATTCATTTTAGATCATCTTCGGTCATTTGACACACTTTAGGGCTCTGCTACTCAAGTAGAACTTGATGTACACATAAAATAAGAGATGTCATCATGGCTGTGTAATCCATTTGATTCTCTTGAAACAGTATCTTTCATATAAATTCATCTCTGCAATAATAGCAAAGCCTTACCCTTGTCTTGTGAAAATCTCTCTAATCACTCAGCAACCTTAGGGAGCTTGAAATATACAGAAGCAAAACAAAATATATTCTACTATTATAAAAGCAAAGCACCACAAACATTTTGTTACCAGCAAAATAAGAATCACTTTTAGGGCTATGCTGCAGAAAATAATAACTTGTTTACAAAGTTTGTTTACTGCAAGGAATAGAAATCTTGCCTTTTCTTTCCTTTTTTGATACCTATTGCTAAGTTAAATTAACTGCCATAGACACATTCAGAAAAAGTAAACTCATATTACTTATTTTATTTATAACCTGAGATTTTAGACAACAATAGAAAGCTGTAGGCACCCTGACAATTATTTAAACTTACAATCTATGATTGCTCAGGAGCAAAAAATAATTACATTCAAATAGCAAGCCAATTCAACAAGCAGCCCTTTAGTCCTCCTTCCCCAGCTCCACAGAAACATACCCTTAACCTTTCTCCAATAAAAGCCCAAACTAATAAATGCCTTCTAGCCCAAACTAATAAATGCCTTCTAAGTGTACCTAGAAGATCATTAAAATTAATCTATTTTGAACCACAGCTGTCCTTAATGGAAATATAGAATTTCCAAGAGTTATTTTCTCATCTGTTAGTAACCAATAAGATTATGGTATGTTCTCACTCGCAAAAGAGAATAACTCTTTCTTACCCACCCCCAAAAAGAGAATTACTCCAGAAAATACTAGAGAAGATTGTTATAGAAAAACTAATTTATATCCAGAGGAACAGACAGAGGCCAAATAGATATGTTGTTAGTCATTTACCATTTATGCAGTAGTTGACGTGCACTCATTCCCAAAAAACATGGTATGTCACTGTTGAAAATAAAGTAACTATAATAAATGCTGAGGCAGAGCGTCTGCACTGCATTGATGGCTCGGCAAAGGAATTGCCATTACACACATGGCCTGCTCCCTCTGCAACCCCGTGGTTTTCTTAGACATCCTCTGAACGTCCTGTGCTCTCTTCTCTGGCTGTGGTTGGCGGAATATTAAGCTAGAGGGCATCATGAGGCATACAGCCTCTGGCTGTTTTAAGGGCTGGAGTAGCATGCTCTTGCTTAAATAAATAGCCTCTCTGTCCTTGAAGCTGGCTTTTGGGAGAGCCTTGTAATATGCAATAGACATACGCACTGTCGTTCATTAAAGAAGCACCATGACAGCTGCACAGCAGCCGTCTAAGGTGGAAATTCCGTCTTTACCATGAAGTTGGATGTGGCTGTTGTATAGCAACTCTTTGAACAAGCAAAGATACGCTTATTTCTGTATACAGCAGAGTTTTTCTCTTTCTTCACAGGTTTTGTATCAGCAACTATTAAAATTTTTAAAAAAGCAACGCAATTTGTGTCACTTCCGACTACTGCATTTCCGAGTAATGCAGTAGTCAAAAGTGATACATGACAGACAAGCCTGAGATGCACCAGAGTGCACATAGAAGCGGATAATAAATTAGCTTATACAAACCATGGTCAGAGATCTTTGTACGAATGTATTTTGGATAACTGTAGCTATCCAACCAGGCTTGGATAAGTCGGGTACCGCAGACACAGAGACAGAGCTGTGCTGCCCCAGGGTGGAAGCAGTAAGTGGTCCCTTTATGCTATGCCTTCAGCCCACCCGCTTTCCAAGTGCAGAGACATCTCTCATATCCATGCCAAGCTAGACGTGCATCCAGAAAGAGCTGTTGTCTATTTTACAGCATTCACTGTGCAATCAGTCATTTTGCCTCCTTTGGGGGCTTTAGGGGGTTTTCTGACATACAACTTCAAAGCAGGTTAGGTGCGATTACTAGAATGCATATCAAGTTTGCAAAACTTGCCCAACTTTATTGTCCAGCAGAAAAAGACTTACATGCATCTTTAATTTATTGTTTCTCATTACAAATCTCTCAACAGGGACCTAATGACAACTGTGGCTTGCATTTGCATGGTTTTCAACACGATTTTCAACAACGACTCCTGTACTTTCAAATCAGCACACAGGTTCTAGCTATGCGACTCCCCAGAGGTTTAATTAATTAATAATAGAAAAGCAGTCAATGTGATATAATCGGTGATATACACACATGATATATGAGACCTATGACATGCAGTATATGGCATAATAGGGATCCATCTCACAGCTGACAACAGCAGGCACTCAGGGAAGAGTAAGAAAAGGACAAATACACACGATACCTGCCAGTCCTAGTCTCTGACTTTTGCAGGATTTCCTGAGCCTGCTGTGGTTTGAATAACTCTCAGTGGATCTCTCTTCCAGCTATTTCTCCTGGCCCCATTTCAACCTGAGAAATCTTCAGTATGCAGAAAATCCTTTGGCAAGGAGACCAACAGTTTCTCATTTTATTCCAGCTTTTCTGATTTATTTTGAAACTGGCTCCTACTTGCATCCATTCTTCTGGCCTCTACTTCTTATAAGGGGAGATATTCTGCAAAATCAATTCCCTTTTACATTCCCCATGCCTATCATTATTCTGTAGACCTCTCATACCCCACTAGGTTGTCTCTTTTTCACATTGAATAGTCCTAGTGTACCCTGTCGTTCCTTGTGTAGAAGATGCTCCATACTTCCGATCAGCCTTTTTGCCCCCCGAACCTTTTTCAGTTCTGCTACATCTCTTTTGACCTGAGTGGTGCACAAATGCATACAGTATTCACCACATGGAAAAACCATGGGTTTATACACTGGCATAATGATGACTTCTGTTTTGTTCTCTTTTCCATTCCTATTCCACTTTCCAACAACACGCATCAACAGGGAAAGGAATTGCATACTTAGGAATCAGTTAAAATCCATATATTACCCTCCTCCTAAAACTGTGTATAAGAAAGGAGTTTGGGGGCAAAATATGACTGATGGAGTCATCAGCAAAGTGCCTTCGACTCACAGCAGGCTGCAGCCAGGGACAACACAACTGGCTGAGATCTGAGAGACTCTTATAGCCTCAGGTTCCAAACAACATAGCCCTTCTGTAAGATCCAGCACATGCTCCAAAACATTTTGGATCCACACAGTACCCTGAATTCTTGGGAAAATATTTGTATAGAGTCAATAAGTCTGTTAAAGCAAAAAACTGCCTCAAGGCTACAAACATCTTTGATTTACCCTTGGGTTTGGTCTATAGCATTGTAAAGCGTAAATAATTGTAGTCTGAAACAAACAACTGGAAGGGATAGAGATTAGTTTTAAAATTAGGTAAGTGGCAATATTTTAACTGAAGATATAAAAAATTCAATTATAAGCATATCTTATAAAAATACAAATTTTGGCCCTGTCACATGCACCAAGGAATTGGTGACTTAATAAAAGTCTGTTGATGAAAGCAAAAAGAAAGGATACAGAAGATATTGGCCAGCAAGAGGAAATCTGTATTAAAAGTCTCCACTTATATGCAGTTTTCTTTGTCTGAAGGTACAGTACTAGAACAAGTAAAATTCAGGAGTATTCATGAATTCTTCACAGATGCTAAATTCTCATACTATAGTCAGCTCCAGTTGGCTGAATATATTTGTACCACAGGTGGTTCATGGCCTGGCTTCATTTATTCATGCAACACTGCTGTTCCCTGTTTTCAGGAAATACCATGGCATGAGATCTAGGAAATTTAAGAAAAGATAAAGCTCTGAGATGGGAAACATGGTCAACAACCTTGTTCTTCCATTTACCACGCAAACCACATTTCACCTAAGGCATAATTGGTGTTGTGTGCACATACATTTTCTCAGCTTAGGCTTTTGTTTCAAATCAGTGTCGGTCTGTTAAAAGAGGTGCTTCTATAGCGTAAGACCCAGGGTGGGGGCTGCATGCATTGGGGCATGACGTGAGAGCACATCAGGACATTTGAGGGTACAAGGCCTGCCAGGAGAGTATTGCGGGATAGTGTAGAGCAGGATGAACTATCCCCAGAACCACATGCAGGTTTCATCTCAAAGGGAGCCAACTGGTTCTCTCCAGAAGATAGACTAGGAACAAAGTCGTACGCATATAGTAAGGACAAAAAAAAAAAGAACCCAGGTGTGAATTTCTGTAGTAGACTAGAAATAACCACTACAGCCAAGCAGCACACTACACAATGGTTTGAAGAGGGACTATGTTAGCTATGAAAAGTCCTTCTACATCTAAAAAACATGTCCAGATCTTTAATGTAGCAGCACAGTAAAATGATCTTGGGTTTATTGGCCTCCAGAAAGCAAAGCAATTGATAATCTCTTTGTCTGCCACAGGGATAAACACCATCACACTTGATGAGTCTGAGTATAACCATTTTGATGCTTAAACCCCTACATTTGTCCTCTCTTGGCTTGTCAGGCACATTCCACCGAATAACACTCCCATCCTGCTGTGCAGTTGGACTGTATATTATTGTCAAGGTTTGTCTGGAGCCTTGGGTCATATTGAGCTAGTACAAATTAAGAGACAAAAGACGCTGCTAATAGCATAGAAGAGAGTGATACAGATGACAACAACATTCAACCACATCAGACTCTCCATCCCAGAAGAATGAGTCAATAAAAGCTGAATGACCATTAGCCTGAGTCTGCAGCGAGGCTCCATGTCATACCTTTGGATACACAGAAAGACACCTCGCCCTTTCTGCAACTATGCATCTTTAGATAGTGTACCTAATTACAAATACATTTCAGCATTTCACTCAAGTTATATCCTTTTGACTTGAATGCGTGACTGCTACTACATAATTCATAACATGATTCTCAATAATTTTCAGTCAAGGTTCAAGCAGAAATGTGTCACACTAGGATTATATTATTTATGAGCATAATGTTGGATTTAAGCCAATGACACACCAATAAATTTTATCTCAAAGCCTGACATATTGCATGCTGTTTTCCCTGGCTCACAAACAAATAACTACGGCTGTTTCAAAATTACTTACAGTTCAACTCAAATCAGATTTTTATTGTGATTAGTTCTTATCTTATTTGAAAAACTGATCATATTATTTCTTCCTTGTAGCTGCTGAAGTGCATTTTTTCCTTCATTTCTAAAGTATGTCCTGCACAGACAGCAAAGTCAGGTGGTATTCTAGAAGAAAAATCTGGAACAAAATGGTGTCTGACCCTCTTAAAGGGTGGAGTTTTCACTCTCTTCTAAAGACAAAAGACTTGTGTGTGTCACCCAGAAAAAGCAGAGAGCCTGTACCTGCCAGCATAGACTGCCACTGAAAATAATCTAATAATGTGGGCATTACCCTAAATACAAGGGTAAATAATGTACCTGGCATATACTGGGATGTAAGGGATTCTGTGAGAAATACTCTAGAAGCAATTCTTCCCAGCTAACCACAGGCACTTGAAATAGAGACCTCTAGGGTGTGCTTCAGCATGCAGACTTGAACAACTACATTTAGATCTCTACAAATAGGTGTTCATGTGGGACAAAAGGTGTCCAAGCTCCCATGACGGTCAGTGGGGATCCAGGGTTCAGTACTGATGCATAACTAAAGGCATCTGGTGTCACCAGAGATGCCTTATGCAGCAATTCTGCATAGGACTGGCATAAGAGTGGCACATATGACAAAAGGTAGACCTGTGTCCTTGAAAGCTGGACGCCAAGGACAATTTCACATACATATTACACTTACATTTATCTGCACATGGAATCCCTAAACGAAGGTATCTAATATCTTTTGGGACGTCCTGCATAAACCTACCAGGCTTTCATCTCCTAGTTCAGAAGATTATGGCTCTCCTGTGAGACCTGCATCATCCCTGCCAGCCCCCTGTGGACGTCTCAAATGCCCTAGAACACCTTAGATGGCAGAAAACATTTGCAACGTATTTATGCAAACGAATCAATTCCCCCTAGTCTAAGCTAGTTGTTTAGACAGCGTTTGACAATACAAGGCACCTACAGAGGGTGATTTATTCCTTTCTGAGACAGCCGTTATGAACTGACCTCCAAATGTGTTTTCTCTGACTAGGGAGAAATTCTTGACGACCACTTTACATTACATACCTGAAATCTATTGAGATTAATTCCAGCCCGATGAGTTGAAAGCACCAATGAGATCAATATAAAGATTCCAGTTGACTCCCCCAAGCTTCAGGAGCATTTCTGAGCAAGTATTTTAAAAGTAGATGAAGATTTTTGTACCTTCGATTTTAAGCCAGATATCTAATGATGTATTTTTTGAGATCACCTGTAACTTCATCAGGTGAGAAAACCTCCTGAAAATCAGGAAAATCACTCTAAATTATCCCAGATGGAATAACCCAATAATAAGTAATCCATATTTTTTAATATAGGATCCTATTTTCTTGGTCTCACATCCCCAGTTCTAATATTGTCAGTCTGTGACAGCAGTCTTGTAAAGATAAATCCATTAGGAGCTGTAAGATGCACTGACAATACTTTGTGAATGTCACAGTATGTCTAAAATTATCAAAACAACACAATTTTATCCCTCCAAAAACCTCCTTATTTATTTTTTCTCTACTGTTGTAACTACTGACAATTAGCACCACATTTTTTGTGGCTGAATAGAATAAATCATCACCGTTCTGTATGTTTTATGCTATGTCACCATGCTCTGTGCTTTATTAACAGGAATCAAAGGATAAATGCTGATGGTAAATGTGTATGTGTGTATATCCCAGCACATAAACACACACACACATATATCTCCTGCAAAGCAGCATAAATCTGACGAGGCCAGCCTCTAGTCATTAACAGGATAATTTACTTCTATTTCAAACTTAAACCAACTCAGAATGATGCCAAGCATATGTTCATCCTAGTCACTGATGTATCCCTATTTATCATTGGCAAGAAATTACTTCTCTGCAAGGCTTTTGCATTGCTAAAGCAATCTAGGTGCTCTTGCTGGCTTTTTGCATAAAAAATAAAAGGTATGTTAAAGACAATTCCTGCCATTGGAGATCACTGAGCCTTATCCCAAAACCCATGAAAATTAACTATGTCTCTTCTACTCATTTCAGTGGGCAAGTCCCCAAAACATAATTAAATAGCTGTTTTAAGGTGAATGATGTTGACTTAAAAGCTGCGATCTGATTTACTTTTAAAAACCTCTGGATCTTCAGTAATGTGCAATACACACTCTAAGTGGAAATCCACACAAAGCTAAATTCTTTATTACCTCAAGAAAGCTAAATTAACATAAACAAGTCCCTGACGGAGAAGGACAGATATTGTGTTTGAAGGCCACATTACTTTTGTTTTCAGAAGCAAAAAGAAAAAGAGATGTGGATCCTTTGAAATAAAAGAATGTTATGAAGGGTTGTGCTGATCAAGGACAGCTTTCACTTTGCATTAGGGATATTTTATTGTCCCTTATTAGTGTTTATAAATGTCAGGAAACGTCCTTGGCAAAGACCAAGCAGACGGTAGCATTTTGTATTTATCTGGGTCTGTTTTGCATAGTGCTCTGCAATCGGCCATTTACACTACCACAAAGTTGACGCACAATCCTATCAAATCAGATCACCGGCATTTAATGCCTAATGCCTATGATATGCTATAGGACAAGAGAAATTGAATAGTAAGATTTGCATTTTTAAAAGGTCCCAGAATAATGTTTATTTCTGTGTTTATCACCTTATTTTACAACAGGCTTAGGGGAAAATTTTCAGTTCAGGGCTTCCCTGGTTGCACTTTTAAATCCTAAACAGACAATGTTCCCTGGCAATTGCTTAGAGCTGACATACCCCCTGAAGGTTTGACCAGCAAACCACAGCATCATACTTCAGGCAAGATTACGAGGAAGAAGATGTTTAGGCACTGGTGGCAATAAGGATGAACCGGGACCAGATAGCAGAGCCAGGGAACTGGGTTGTGTTTCGGTTCACTAGAAGAGGCAACAAAAAGACACTGGCCATAAGTCAGTATCTGGAAGATAAAAGAAAATAGGAAATAAGGATATATTTCTTTAATAAACATACTGCAAAGGTAAGAATAGGAACATGATTTGGTTTAGGAATGGAGCAGACTCCCTTTAGGCAAACCCTTTTTGTTATGCAATGTCTTCACAGGTTTATTTTCTCATTCCAGAACTGCAGAAAGTTCAGTGTCCATTTTTACACCACCTTGTGAACACAGGACAGCACTAATGCTTCAGTCCTTTATAAATCCAGCCATTTAGTACACTTCCTTCACTTGGTTCCAAGACGTTGAAAGAGAATTAGCATGAGAAACAGGAATCCCTTCTGGAAGACATTCCCTCTGGCTCTCAGTTCTTCCACAGTGTGATCTTTGTAACATCTGGTAATATTGCTGTAGATGTTTCTCCTACAATTTGGGTCACAGCACACACACCTGTTTCAACATCATGAAGTCTTACATTCTCTTCAGGCAGAGATATAATATCTTCTGACATGTAGCGTGGTTTAAAGTTTTCTCCCTTTTCTTTGTGCAACAGAGAAAAATTGTTTTATTTTTACTGTCTACAAAAAAGGTATTTTTCTTGGGGTTCAAATTTTTTTTCCTCTAATTTCCTTTTCCTGGTGAAAAGAACAGAGCTCATCATAAAAACATAGTAATTGAAAACTCAGTTGGACCAAAGGACTTCCTAAGACACTTTCTTATCTGACATAGCCACCAGTAGCTGTTTCAGGATAGAGTGATCCATTCTTAAACACAGCATCCCACTTTCAAGTGAAATTATTTTCCTTTGGTTGAAAAGTTGCCCTGATCAAGCCTGTATTAGAAAGAGTTAAACCACTCAAGAGCAAGTCTTGTTTGAGGAGCACAGCTTTCCAACTGCTAACCCACATCGGTATCGGGTGAAGCTGCACTGCCGAGGCAGCTGAACAGGCCACGTGCAAAGGCTGAGAAACCCCTGGCTCTGCCCCGGGCTAACTGGACAATCTCGGTGTAATCCTATTTTAGTTTTTAAACAACCTTTGGAAGCAGTGGGAATTGTGGGAATGCATAGGGTACATCTGAATCTCAATAGGACATCATAACTCAGGCAAAGTACAACAACAATATCGCTCTGTAGAATTACTGGAACATGCTGCTGTCTAATAAGTGCAGAGCAGAAGGTGAACAAGCTTGGATCTGTCTGCCAACTCAGAAATGTCTGTAATTAGATCTTATCAGTTACTTAACATCCCACTTCTGTCTATATTTTGTTTACATTAAGAAACCAATTATCCCATTACTAGCCAGTATGTCAAGCAAATACAACACAATTTAGTCCTGTATTTAAAAAGTGTTATAATTACAAATCTGAACTATTGCCAGATTTTACAAAAGGTAAATAAGAGCCCTTCTATGAACGCACCATATGCACAACGCTTCCTCTTAGAGAAACAAGGTAGCATATAAAGCACAGTGAATATATAGGTGCTCTGGGATAAACTGGAGTCTTGCAATAGCAGCAGTTGACAAGAAGAATATGCACTTAAAATTCAGAAATGCTGACCAGAAATATTTCTAGGCATAATACAGCAGTGCATTTAAATGCGTTCAAAATATGCAAAGAATTACAATGGTACTGATGGAAATATTAATTTATCAAAAGTTGCATACGTTCTGCAGCTTTGAAGCATTTCTTTTCATTTTTTACACCTCTATCCAAAAGTTGATTTTAGATCTCAAATTGCTTCTTTTCAAAACATTATCGACCCCCTAATATATGTTCAGGTTTTGACTTCTGGTTAGGTTTCTGGTCAAAATCAGTCACTACAGGCAAAATAACTGAAAATATCTATGGCCATAAAAACTACAACAAAACTTTCTGGACAGGCATTTATTGAATGGCTTCTGCTTTACCATCCATAACACAAGCACATAACATCTAGAGTTTCATCTGTTTCAGTCACTGAACTTGGGAATACATCCTCCCCCTTACTTCAAGGGGCACAATGATTTTTGATACAGCATTCTGCAGTGTCTCCAGTGAGGCTGTGAGCAGTGCCTGTGCACCTCCTGTGCTCTTACTGCTTCAGTATTAGCTGGAAACTGGATTAAGAGGTCACTGGATGGTTAACATTAAAAGGTTTCCATTAAAGAGTCACCCTCACCCTTGAAATCTAGCTTTTTTACCATTGTAGAAACAAGGACGCATTTCTTTATTCTAACGAACAATAGGTGTATCTTAGGCAGCTGAATGATGCTAAACAGACAACCAGAGAATCTCAAGATCTTTTAAATAGTCTTTTGAAAACTGTGAGGTTCTGTTATAAATGGAAAGCTGCAGAAACAATGACCCGTGTACATTCCCCCTGTACCTTGATCAAAACAAGATGTCATACCATAAAGTAAATAACGCAGCATTAGTAAGAGCATCTTGAAGGAGGTTTTGCAGAAGATGGAGCTATGTAATGCAATCTAACTGCATTTTGCAAGCAGGTAAAAGGATTAGTGTTTACAACCCAGCATTACATTTTATACTGTTATTTTTAGTGGTGAATCTAAAACTATCCAAGCAGTAGGAAAATTCACTGCAAGTAGGCTATATCTACAAAATCATATGGTTATTTACCATCTTTTAGCTTTTGTAGATCTTTTTAAGGAAGGGGGATTACTTCTTAGTAACTACTGCTCTTCAAGACTTGTCCCTGTGCAATCCCAATTAAAGGATTAAAGGGTGTTTCCGGAGAAGAGGAGGGAGAAGCCCTCTCTTGCTAAGGTGGAGTCAGAAAGCCTACGAGCTCAGACTAGCTCAGTTTCTTCCCCCTAGCTTACAGAGTCCTAAAATACAAAGAACTTGCTGTTAACAGGAGTATACATGGATAGGATGAGTAACAATGTGAGGAGAAGAATTACTAACAGATAATCGTTTTCTTCTTTGAGTGCTTCCTATCACCCCTGTTCACACGGGCCAGCAAACGCTGCCCCACTGGGAGGTAGCAAAAGCGAACTGTAGCTCCGTTTTTCTATACCACATATCAGAATGGGATGCCAATGCCAACAAATGACAACAATTATTATCAGAGTCATGTTTGTATACTATTATATTTCAGGTTTAATAGTAAACCTAAGAACATGTAGGTTTTCCATTTATTCACAGCACAGATGGCAGCAGCATGAGTTTTCACCACCTAGCCCAACATTTGCAATCATAATGTTGTGGAAAATCTATGGCAATTTAAAAATCATGAAAGTTACCAGGCTTGATATGAATATAACAATGTTCCTCCGGAATGATCCAAAGTAGGCTGTTTAATGAGCTTTTGTGCTATTCCAATGGAATTCTGTAGATAGGGTTTTACTTTCTATGAAATTTTACAAATCGTGTACAATCAACAGTGATATAACCAATAGAAGCACTCACATCCACACCCACCACAACCACTAGAAAACCAATCTGACCATCACACAGGAAATAAAGGAGGAGCTTTAAAAAAATTTAAACAGTGAAGACTGCATCAATATCAGATTGTACCAGAACTCTCTCACCCTGTCTGCTGTAAGAAATCCGAAGAAGAATCTCTACATCCATCTTAACTTTAAAACTCAAAAGGTAACATACAATCATTTTCCATTAGCTCAAAAAAAATTATCATTCTCTCATTCCAACACTCCAAGATTTTTTTGATGTTCCCACAATCCACAGACAAGGGAATACTGGCAGAAAGACAATACTGGATTAGAGGAACTCTAAAGAGAACTTGAAGAAATCACAATGATAACTGAAGGGTGACACCCACAAACCATTTCTCCTCTTCAACTATGCTAACTACAGAAACATTAGCTCGACAGGAAAGTTAACACTTACTATGATTTTTTTGCAATAATCAATTCAAAAGATAATTTTCAGAGTAATAAATTAGTGCCCATGGATAACTTAGCCCTTTGCGCTGCACATAGGATTGCTAAATATTTCAGATGTGAATACAGCTCTGTTTGAAAACAGATTAAGATCAACAGTTTATTCCAGAGAGCTATGTAAACTGTTACTAAGAACTTTCAGACACTGCTCAGGTTTTTGAAATATTTATGCTACGTTTTCTTTTTATAAATTAGACCAGATCACCATCGCTAAGCTCAATGACTGAGAAAATGCCATATTGACATGGGCTACTTTCTCCTGTAAAATACAGATTCATAATCTTTAACATCAGTAGGGATGATTAGATTATCTAATATGATCTACTGTATCATGTAGGGAAGATAATGTCTAGTACTTTTGCCTTTATGGAGATCAATAATGTGTTTTCCATGGATGCACAATCTCAGGGAGCATCTGGGGTGAATGCGGTGCCTGACACAAGTGTCTAGGTTCATTCTGGGTGCCCTAGGACTACTGAGATATCCACACCGCAGGACTACAGGAGACCTCCATCCCTCTGGTTTGGCAGCAGGCAGCCTGGTGAGCTGACTTCTGAAACCTCCCGTTAGGCACCCTGTTAACTGTCCCAGTCTGTATCTGAAGACATGCTGATACGCAGATTCTCTTGGTTGCTTTGATAGTTTTTTTCAGTGTTTCACCTTTTTGTTGCTGTTGTTAATAAATTCTGTCTAATTGCTCAATAGAATATGAAATGTATTTTAGTATCTGTCTCGGAAACACTGCATGCAGGTATAAAATTGCCCACTCACGCCTACTCACTGTGCCCCTGACTTCATGTCTGAAGGCTGCATTTATTCTTTTTGTTACATCATACTGGGCATTTATTTAGCATTGCCTCTCAGAATCACGGCTTCCCAGGGTACATCCTCCGTTTTTACATGTTTGTTGTTACACATATTGCCTTGCAATTGCCAAAATGTATATATGTATGTTATTAGAACAGGCCCAGGTCAAAAATAGTGATGACTGCTTTACATACCTGACCTGCACTTATTATGATTTAGAACTCCATCGGGCTAGATGATATAGCACGTGTATCAAGTAGTAATTTAATATTTACTTCAACATCCCAGATAGATAAACATTTAATAGGATATAATAGATTTCCTAAGGCACTTTTGTACCACCCTATAGAAGTTAATAGAGAATTATATCCTTTCTAAACAATCCAGTCTTATGGTTCAAAACAGGGTTAGTTTTGATTCTCTGTAACAATAAGTTTTAAGAATAATTGTCATAGAAAACCACTTTTTTCTTCCCTAGTAAATTCCATAGGCTTGCCCTAACATTAGCACATTCTGAAATGACAGCTCTGACGATTCCTACATTTGGGCAAAGTCCATATCTTGGTAAAAAACTGGTGATTCTGATCTGGTTTAGGATGTTTCTTTCTTCCAGAAGTAATTAATTTCTCCAGAGAAACACTTTTGTCAAGTTTTACAAAAGGGCTCAAAGAATGACATTTTCATAGAAAATAGCATAGATACAATGAAATTAAACATCTCTTTTACAACTGGCCACCTTTCCAGCTCTGTTGGCACCCAACAGGAAGTCTATGGGACTATTCACAAAGTAAAGTACAAAACAGCAGGTTTGGTTTTGGGCATGTAAACGGTAACAACTCTGCAAGTACAGTAGATCCCAACAGTTTGAGTTCCTTGCATGACTTAAGGGCTGGAGAATCATGGATCATCTTCAGAATTTTGTTTAAACTAATGAATGATCTTACAGTAATTATCATACATAAAAATCTACTGTTTGGGAATTTTTATGGAACAAAATAAGGGTTTAAATCTTCTGTTTGTGTAACTCAGAAAAATACTTTTAGTATACTTCTTTTGTGGCATTGACATCTCCAAAAACGATCAGTGGCTTTAGCTGATGTAGTGATTAGAAAATGGCAATAGCAACCCAGATTCTAAAACTCTAAGGACTCAGGCTGATATTAACAAATTTGGCATGCAGTAACACTATACAGCTTAGAGCTTTTATTTTAAAACTGATGTCTTACCAAATACAGCCATCTGTGTTCCCTCTGGGAAAGGTTCTACCATTCTGTTTCCATTGACATGATGTTTATCTAGAAGGGGAAAAAAAAGTCAAAATGTAATAGAATATATGCTTTGCATAAAACTAACTGTTTTTTCTTACAGTTCTGTTGAAACCTGAAGTCTGATTTATGAAAGCCGACCTGTACAATTCACTAATATCTGGAACTTCACACTCTCTGAGTCTATTTTTCAAAAATACTGTCCACAAGTCCCAGGATATAAGCTGGAGATGCGTTTCAGTTTAGTGGTTAAGACAAGTCAGCTGATACCAACGTGACACACACATACAGAGCAATATAACATAGCAATCACTGTCACACGTGGAGTACTCTTGAAAGCAACCTCTTCATGCAAGCAGAAAAAGCAGGGAAATCATAATTCTCCTTTGCTGCTAGGACATACTGGTGCTCAGCCACAAGCTTTTTTATATGATCAAGCGTGAACTACGTATATTTTCTGCACTGGTGTGGTGGGTTGACCTTGACTGGCTGTCAGATGCCCACCCAGCCGCCCTCTCACTCCCCCTTGCCAACAGGACAGGGGAAGAAAACAGGACGGAAAAGCTCATGGGTCGAGGTAATACACAGGGAGATCCCTTACCAATTCCATCACAGGCAGACCAGACTCAACCTGGGGAAAATTAATTTCATTTATTGCCAATTAAAATGTGTTTGGATAGTGAGAAACAAAGACAAATTAAAACACCACCTTCCCCCCACGTCCCCTTTTCCCCGGTTCAACTTCACTCCATTCCGGACTCCGACTTTCAGGATCACAGAGCTGTTTCTCACACTTTTCTCCTCACTCCTCACTGCCGTGCCATATTTTGCCCTTTCTTACATATATTTTGCCAGAGGCACTGCCAGCGACGCTGACGGGCTCAGCCGTGTCCTGTGGTGGGTCTGCTGCCAAGCCAGCTGGAACCGGCTGGAACCGGCTGGAACCGGCTGTGACCGGCACGGGGCAGCCCCTGCCTGTTCCTCACAGAGGCCGCCCCCGCAACCCTCCCGCCACCAAAACCTGGACATTTACACCCACCACAACCAGCAACCTCTTTGCTAAAATGAATATTTATCCAACATACTCTAATACCATGTCCATTCATGACAGAGTTTGTCCTTTACAGCTGTCACACCTTGGACTGTTTTAACACTATTAAATTACTGCCGCCACTGGAAACCACTGTAACAGATCAAACGTAACGGCTCTTCCATTAACCAATGCTTACTCAAGAAGGGGAGAGGAGCACAAAATGCAAAACAAAAAGCATTGTGCAATTGTTCTCAGTGACTTGGAGCTAACAGGCCCAGCAACTTCCAAGTCCCACCAGGTCTCTGCAATGGAGATGTTCTTCACACAGGACACTTCCTCTATGCTGTGGATAAATTTCTTCAATTTTTCTTAGAAAACTTGAGGCATGACACTAAATTAGCAAAACCACATCTGCTGTTTTCATGGAAGCTGAAAAGTTGGTCCATTTGAGGTTTACTTTAGTTAAATGGTCCGTTTCTAGCCTAAGTTCTATATCTTTGCACAAGTATACAGGAGGACATAAGACAGAACACCTATACAAAGAATTTGTGTAAAAAACAAATCAATTCTGAGACTTTCATTCTTAAGGAATACAAAGAGTACAGGAAAGTGCAATATTCTGGCATTGCTAGTGCTCACAGGGATTTTTTCTATGCAATAAAGTAGTAGAAGCCTGGCTTTACTCCCTCTGTGACAAGATGGCTCCCAGGGTCTAGAAACTGCTCAGTTTCCAAACTAAATAATATATTCTTCACATCCCAGTGTACTTCTCTTTCATCCCAATGTACTTTCCTCAGCATAAAGAAAATTCTACTCCTTGTGATAATATAGGCTTATCACTACTGTATAATCAGGGTTGTATATCTAACCTGGAAGGGTTGTATTTATAACCTGGAAGCGAGATTTCCAACCTCCAAATAAAATAAAATGTACAGATCCACAACAGAATATTCCCAACCCTTTTCACTGGCATCCCCACATTCATTTCTTGATCTACTAAGATTCATTGTCAACAACGGTGAAAAGAAATAAAATCGCCTGAACTCAAAATACAGGTTTCTCTTCACAAAATACTTTCCAGGGACAAAGCCAAGAGACTTTTCTCAGTACGTGCATTATTTTACTTCCTGTAGTACGGAACCTGGTGAGGAATAAAACATGTCAAATTAAGAACATGGGACTGCCTTGCGAATTCTCTGAAAGCAGTATTTCTCATTAGCAGGGAGGCATAGCACAGTGCTAATCCCAGCTGGCATCAAACATTTATCAACAGTCAATGAGAAGGGAAAATCAGGGTTATCTGCAAGTGGAACAAGAGGTGCCATGAAGTCAATTGTTTGCATTTAGGAAGATTGAATGCCCTGGGCCATGCAAGCCAAGAGAGGGGCTTTAGGAAGGAAATTGTTTGGAGGTTCCAGAGTGGGAGTAATGTGACCAGCGTCGTACAAGGTTTCAACCTCGTTAGCTATAGCTTGTATTACTAACATGATCTACAGCCATCTGAGATGAGCGAACAGTCAGAAAAATTATGAAACATCATGCAAGATCAAATAAACTAACCCTGCCCTATTCCTGATAGCTGCCTTCATTTAAAGAGTGAATGACATATATGATGTATGAAGTAGTTATCATTTCAAATGGTGAGGCTTTCAATATATTAAAATTAAAATTAAACTTTTAGAGGTGAGATGGGCTTGAATGAAAGTAATATTTTCAGAGTTCTCAAGTTGCCTTCCAATGCCTTCATACTTTCGTTTCAAAGATCCTAGCCAGATAAAATAATTCATTTTCTTGTCATTCATACTTTGGTTTACAATTTTTCCAGTATTCCCTGCCCCCTGCCTAGATGCACTAAATAGTAAAAAAAAAATAAATTAAAAGGACTTTCACAAAACATACATTCAACCTTAGGAAGAAAGTAACAACACATAAGTATAAAGAGCCTCTCAACAAGTACACTATTCAAAGAACATTGCAGTTTGGGGCTTTTTACTGAACAGTTTTTCTTGTGGAAACATAAGCTTTAATTCTCACCTACAAATTGGATTGAGTAGCTCCAAAAAATCAGAAATACTTTGGCCCCATGGAGTTAGAAAAAAGTTAGAAGGACTTTCCCTATAACTGGCCAACAGAAAGAATAAATGACTTTTCCAAGCTCATCATCATTCCAGAGACAAGGGCTTACAATAAGTACAATAAAACCTGTTGTTACAAAGACATGGAAAGATTATCAGTGAATACTGAACTGGCTATGACAAGTTAACTTCAGCTTCCTAGTGGTGAAAACAACACACTTCACCCTAATACTGTCAATATTTACAGGGTTAATCCTTCAGTGGACTACAACAGTATTCCAGCACTGGAAAAGTAGAATTGGGAGGATATGGATATCTTTATGTCATTTTCCTGATCTTCTTGATCCTCAGGGTTTCAACAGAAAGCCAATTGGTAAGGAATAAATTTTTATTTCTGTTTCATTGATATTCAAGCTGTCAGCATTTTCATTAATGTAAATTCACAACCAAACAATGGGGGACTTCTTCTCAAAACTGCCAAATGCTGCTCCATCCTCAACTGCAGAAACTCTCTACCATTTTCAAACTAAGCCTGAGAGATATCTGCAATGTACTTTGCTCCCTGCTGAACAGAACCAGTATGTGCTGAAAGCAACACATATCCTGGAGGTCTTGACATTCAACTTTAGCTTCAGGCAAAGTCTGCTGTAGACAGGTGCAGTGCCTGGCCCGCTCTCCCTAGCTTCTCTGGATTTTTATAGAAATAATCCTTCACAGGTCCTCTGTATCTGTGAAACAGCATAATATATGGAAAGATAATCATAAGCTGCTAAACAGGTCCTCAGTATTTCTTCGGCATTATTCAGTCTTTGTAGCCTATCACTCAATAGTTTCTAACATAGTCCTACAATTGCCCTTTGCTAAAGATTCACTAACTTCAACTGAAGTTCTGTCCACACACAGATTAGGCTATTATCTATACTAGTAAACTATAAAAATAAACAAGTCATATCTAGAAACTATTTCAAGGAGTGTTAATTAGCCTAGCTGAAATCATGTTAGATTCTATCCTAGCAATTTACCAGTGTGGACAATCAAGTTCCAGTGCCTGGACCTGTTCCCTGGCACATATTTAATTTATTAGTAGACACTTCATTTATTGTCAGAGTTGCATGTATGTTGATGGAATCACACCTGTAATAGATAAATTTAACAATGAAAGATGCTCAAATGAGAAAGTTTTGTAAAAGATATTTCCTTTCAAATGAGCCTGACTTAGGTTCTAAGCAGATTTACTGTTCTGCTATAAGCCCAGAGGAAATTTAAAGCTCAGTTAAATAAACTCACTGCTGTTAAGTTAGATTTCTAATAAAGTCATTGCCACAAAATTTATAGCACTTATCAGACCTTTAACAGAATCAAACTTGCAATTATTAGAGGCTGAAGTTTGTGCTTCTTTCTTAAATATGCAAAATTAAAGCACTGGTCTAATGCAGAGCAGCCAGTCACTCATAGGCAAAATCCTCTCTCACAGTAGTGCAGATGAAATGAAAGTTATACCAAGAATGAAACCAGCAGTGCAGAAAGTCTACAGAAGGCATTTTGCATAACTGAAGATATCTGAGAGGAACTCTAGGTTAAGATACCCGCAGTCATTAATGAACATGAGTTCTCTATCTGTGGACCCAAATGAAGCTGCTTAAAAAGATTTGCCTTTCAGAGAATGCTGATCCAGCATTGAGTGAAAATCAGAAATTTTCTGGTCTCCGAATATTCAATCTCAAGCAATCATAGTAATCATAGTAAAGATTTGAGAACATTTATTTTTTATTAGTAAGAGATTCATACGTTCTTCATATTTATCTTTTGATTTTTAAACCATTAGGGAATATTTAGACTACATATCCAAACTTGTTTTATCAGAGCAGCCAGAAAGTTATTATTTTTAAATGAAAACTGAGATTCTCACATAATCAAATTAATCCAGGAGCAGGGGTCATATTTATACACAAGGACTGTTAATTTTCCATGGTAAGCACAGCCAGGAATTGAATTGAAAATAGCTGATTAACCAATTACCATGAGCCTCCTCCATCTCCTACCAGCACAAACATGATGTGTACATGGGGAGAGGAGGAAGAAAAGGGCTAAGCCGTGATGGGGTGAGGAGGGAACTTCCTAAAGCAAATCAGCGACTGCTTGAATGACTCCTTTCCCCTTTCTGTTTTCCCTTAGACTCCTTTTCCTACACTTTCCATCACACCACCGTGGCGATTTTTTCTCCTTTGGCTACACCAAACACTCCCTCAGCTGTCGTTGCAGTAGCTAGATCACTGAGGGGCTGGAAATTTCAGACAGATAACAGAGGCAATACGAGAAGTTTGTAAAACAGTAATAAAAATAACTCAGCAGTTATTATTTCCAAAAGTGGCATATAAGTCATACTATATATTGTAAGAGTTGCAAGATGGGCGCCAAAGAAACATAAAAGCACTGCTCACTTTCCAGAGTGTTAGCTGTGCATGGCACGTACATATAACATTTAGCATAGTTGCCAGATTCATTTTAAACAAAATTTTGGAGGCAATGAAGGGGCATAAAACTTAGAGCCAGGCCTATGTGAAAAAGACTGCTTTCATCTAAATAAAGAGGGGTGAAGAAAAATGTTCAGCATCGAATAAGCGAGTTATTTAAATGCCTCCTAAATTTTGGATGTGAGAGGAGTATGTCACCCACAGTCACAACTCCACCTCTCTAAAGCAAAGTAATGAAAAGTAGGATGACAGACGCCATTTGAAAACTCATAACATGGAGACAGACTGATGTAACCCACAGCTGCTATGTTCTTCTATTTAAAAATTCATTGAATGCCCAAGTTTAACTTTGATGTTGGAGTTTGTATGCTCCAGAAAGACCACAGTAAAAGGAATGCTACAGCGTGAAGACATCAGATTCATTGCTCCTGTGATGGCTGAGAAAGTTTTACTGCTTCAGGAGAAGACAGAATTATCAGCAGTCTGAAAACTGATGTAACAACAAATCTAACCCGTAGCACAAGACAAGTGAAGTGCTTTGTGAGAAGTAAGACATTCAGAAAAAGCTCCTCATGGCATGACTAGTAACCCACAGTGAGATACATGGGCTGTCAGGCCTGATCATTCCCTTCTGCTTCTTCATATAACACTTTTTACTGCTGTGCACCATCGATATACAGTACGCAACTGAAGGCCAGTGGGTTTCTTTTCTCTCTTGTATACAAGAAATTATCTAATTTTTATTTCCAGTGAAAGACTGCAACATTTAGAAAAAAAATGGTGGAAGTTCGGCAATGCAGTGTTACCATTTAACGTGCAATGAGTAAAAGGTCTGTTAAGTATCACCAAAGAGAAGAACTCCTAAGCTAAGGAGGACGAAGTAGTAAAAATAAGGAATTCACTGCCCTTGGGTAAAAGTTCAACACAGGTGACACATGAAAACTCAGTTCAAAGGAAGCAAAAATTAGCCTTACTTACCAATATTTTCCAAACAAATATTTTCTTTTTCATTTACCCATTTAATTTAATCAGTACATGTCAACAGAGAATGAACTAAATACCTGTTCATTTTTTTCAAATAGTCATACCCCTTACAGTAACTATATTGAAGTCTACAGGCAGCACTTAATTTATTAACAGTGAACTAACTCTACTAAAATGCACACTTCTATTAGGCTACATGGCCTGTGGAATTAAAAGACAGTAACAAATGTGTTATTCACATTTCCAAGTATAAAACTTACTCAATATCTTTAAAACAGAACTCTATTTCAGTATATTTACATGTTATCTGATGAGACCTTCATTGCACTTCACTCACCTGGCTTAGAAAACAGGGATCTGACCTTTATCGTACTTGTGCCTAAAATGAGGTACCTGCGTAAATTACCTGATTCTAAAAACTTCTGGGCTTCCAGAATTTCTATTAACTTCACTGAATGTCACAACTGGCCAGTATTTTTGAAAAACAGGTCATTCATTTTTATACCTAAATACAAACCTTGAAGCCTGACTTTTTAAACCTAAGAGGGTTTTGGGTTGTTGTTTTTTTTTCACTGTACCTTACCCCTGTTAAATCTTTTAACAGTAATTGTTAAGTCTTTTTATTTTTCTTTAAATTACTAAATCTCTGAGAAATCTTTTAACAATTGATTCATCCAATTTGAAGTCAATCTGACTAAATTCTCGTTTGAAAGCCTAGCTGTCACAGAGCCAGAATCTTTCTTTTTTTGTCCTATCATTCTCAGTAGGCACGGCTGATAGTTTGATCAAAACAGTTATTTGGATTGCTTTGTCAGTTATTCTAGAAGCAAGCCTGATAGTTCTTTCAGACAAAAGCATAAATGCAAAACTTTTCACCATCTACCTGTTTCATAACCCGGAAGATATTTCCTTAAAAAAAAGGGTTTAGTATGCCAAGAGGAGTTACGCACGTACTATGTACCAAATTATGTCATATATGAGCATTTTATAAATCGTACAAGGATAGGATTGTTCCAGTCATTAATATTGAACCAGATCCTTACTTCTTCAGACAGAGGGGAAATCTTTCACTTTATTTATATCCGTCTCCTCTCCCACGATTTCCTGGATATCAGAAAATGCATTTGAGATGGTTTCACAATGATCTGGAAAGGACAGAGGGGAAGTCTGGCTGTTAAAGAGAAAGCTTGTAGGTAGTGCTGCTGAAGGAATAGGAATTACCTACTAAATCCCCCCATTTCCAACCTAAACTGTCTAAAACCACCCATTCATCCTTGTTGCTGAAGGTGGAGCCTCTCTTCATCATTTTGGGGATTTCAAAAAGCTACTCAATGGAAAAATCCATGGAAGAATAGCTTCACCAGGGGCATGCTCTTAGAGGACTAAAGAGAGGCACAAGAGGGAAAGGGCTGCTCAACTTCAGGTCTCTGTGGAGCTAATAGTGGTATTAGATGTGTAATTTATGGCAGAATTTCGTCCATAAATTCTTCATCACTGATGATGAAATAGAAGGTCTTTTTTATTTTCAGGTCTAGTTCAATAAGCAGAACTGTCAGTTCTGCAAGCTCCTGTGTAATAAGAAAATCTAATGTCATATCAGATGAAACCTGAAGTGTTATGTTTCAAATCACTTTGTCTCCCAAAGGATATTTTCAGCACAGGGACATTGCTGCCCGAACCCAGCCATTTACGTTTCCAACTCTGACAAGTCATTTTGGTTCTCAGCATTGGCAGAGAGATGGCGTACATGATCTACTGGGTTTCTTTCACCTCTCATTTCTCTAGTTCCATCCTCCGTCAGTCAGTAGAGATCAGCTGTCAACTCATTACCAATTAAAAAGAGAGGTCAGCTACCTAACGGTAATTCACTGCCTACAACTATTTGTAGTATTGTGTTATTGTTCTCACATGGTGGTTCCCAACTATTATCAAAAAAGCATGACATCATTCAATGGAAAACATTAATTACAAATTTTGTTGAAAAATAAATAACTTTGCTTATTAAAGTAGGTCAGGAAAGGAAGAGTGGTAGCTGAAAACAGTTTTGAAATGTATTCTGGAGATGATGTCTCACAATGTGACACACTGTGTTCTGCTGCATCCATTCTATCAAACAGATTACTACACAGAAACTGATTGATGCTACAAAATGTGATGCGTCCTAGCACAGTGTGTCAGTTCAGACCCCAAAACACATGGACTCCTCAAAAAACATAGGTTCTGTTTAATGAACAAAGGCGAGATTATCGCACACTGATTTTGTTCTACAGTTCTTACCGGGAAATGTACCAACAGGAATGACAGGAAAATAAGTTTTGAAAATGTAAATGAATTCATTTCTTAGAAGAGGGCAGTGGCGATGCAGAGGAGGAGAAATAGCGATTTTGAAATTTCCAATCTACTGGGGTTTGCAGATTAGTGGCTGAACAGCTGCGCCTGTAGCTGTGTGACTGTGCTAATAGGAAGCAGTATGTCATGCAGCTATGGACCACAAGGGAAGCAGGCTGCGCAGTGCGAAAGGGTAGATGGGCTGCAAGGTCAGAGGAGACCGCGTGTGCGATGGGGAAGATAGGCTATAGGAGCATGTGTAGGGCAAGGGGAAAAGCCGGCTGTAGGGCTCTGCATAAGACCAGCGAGAGAGCGGATGTACGTACTGGGTGTGGGGTACTGGGTAGGTGGCAGCTGGGACAGAGGAAGGTGGGGTGTGGGGGTAAAATAGGAGGATCGGGGATATATTTGGGGTATGGCCAGAGGAATGTGTCCTAGAAACTGCAATAACAGACTTATTGCTTTCAGGGAGACAAAGCCACGTACCATTATGTGACTTTCACGCACAGAAAGTACGTGAGACTTAGATAAACAACACTGCTCGCATCCTGACTGTACCCACATGTGCTGCTTGATGTATTTTCTGATTCTGTAGGCCAGGCATTTAACTTTTGAGTTCTGGGGTAGATACATTAAGGTTAAATTAAATATGCTGAAATTGGGATTCATGCCACTTGGCTTTAGTCATCTACAATGGATATCTACATCTGAGTATTCAGCCTGGGATCCTTCTGTACTCTGGAAAGAACCAGACACTTTTATGGTGATTCATCTGACATATTTTGGATGTTTTCTTCAGGATAAAATGAATCATATTTTAAAATGTCAATTTCTGAGCACTGATTATAAGGAAATGAGTGACAAACTCAGATGAATTCCACCTATACCACCTGCAGTAACACCACTGAGATTTATGATCTATTCAGTGGGAGGATTATATGTACTTGTGTGTACATACGTATTTATTAAAATATGGCCTTGACATCAATGGAGATTCTGGCTTATGAACCAGGACAAATGTTAATACTAAAACACACCCTCAAAATAGCAAAGGAAACAATAGCAGAGGAAAATAACAATCCTATCTACAAGGGCTACTAGAAGGTAGACTATCTCACAAGGAGTTTTGTTGCTGTACTATAGTAATAGACCTCTAATCAATACAGTGTTCACCCAGCTCAGACAGGTAACGTAGACAGAAACATATTAGGTACACATGGTGGTTAACTCTTGTGGTATTTTGGGGACTGTCACATCATTTCATTTCCCAAAAACCTAACTCATGGAGTTATGACATAACATGCAAGTCTCAGTTTTCATTTTTAAAACCTATCCTTTTTAACCTGCCTGTTGGGAGATTAAAAAAATGGAGAACACCTAGATTCAAAAGTTAAAAATTAAACAAGAAATACAAATGTAAATTCTCCTTCTAAGACGATACGCAGTGTTCAAATGGTCAAAATTTTATCTTCCTAATACCTCTACAATATGGCTCCACTATCTACATGTACGTATAAATCTGTTGTTTAGGTTCTCATTATCACCCACCTTGATTGCTAAAATATGCTTTCCTTGAGACTTGAGAAAGGCTCTCTGGAGCACTAAAATTCCCCAAAAACATTGCTGCAAAGAACACTGTTCCAGTCCGTCAGTTTGACAATGTCACTCTCCTCTTCAGATTGCTTCTGTATCGCACCAAGCAGAAGTTGCTTGTCTACTTTCAAGGCCCTCCTGACCAAGACTACACTGCCACCCATCTTTTCTACACAAGCTGAATATCCTGTTCCACCTCTAATCACTCAGAGATGCCAGCCATCACTTTTTACACTTCCTAACAAGTTTCTTCATCATTTCTGTGGTACTTCCCCTTAGAGCAGGGAGGAGATCCCCATAAACAAAACCACAGCTACCTCCTTATCTCCTTCCTTAAACTCTAGTTATGGAAATGTACATGAAAAACCTGACACTAGTCAGTCGGCTTGTATGTAATGTATAGTCAGGTTGCCAGTATACTGATCTAGAGAGATTTCAGCTGTCTGTCAGTTCTGTATCATTGCGTGGTAACCCAAATAAAAATAATAAAAATACTGTTGCATTTACTGTGTGGGACCCAATGCATAGCTGTTGAATAATTTGGATCATAATTATCCCCTTCTGCAAAAGAACAGGTCAGCATGCCATCATTTGAGAGAATGTAGCAGCACGACACCTTTTTTTGACTCCCTATAATGATCAGCAATGCACTGAAGGCCTAGAAAAAGCCCTAAACCTGGAGCAGAGTGTGGTATTGAGTTATCCACACAACACAAACAATCCATGCCATCTCTACCATCATTGCTTTTCAGGCAGTGCCAGCAGCATCTGGTTGTTAGTGTAGGAATTGAATGAAGCTGATAAAATACAACTGGACTTTATTTCAGAATTAGAGACAATGCCTTTCAAAACCCCACTTGAAACCCTTATCTAAACCAGCTTGGATAAGAATACTATCAGACAGGCTGGAAAACCAAGAGATCCAAACAAAGGACGATGATAAACACAGTGTAACGGAGTTGGGAGGAGATGTCCAGTGGGGTGTGGCAAGGAGGATTGTTAAGCCTGGGTTTATTTAGCAGCTTTATTAATGATCTCAAAGAAGGGGTGAAAAGCACATGAATAAAACATGCACTGGATACTCAACTGGGACATCATGTGTACACCATGAAAAATGAAAACTAGCACAAAGCTCTAGGCAGAAATTCTGCAATGAAGCACAGAGAGATGCAAAGTAGCTCCAGGAATTCTACTGTTTTCTTATTATGGAAGAAGAGATTGCGCCCTCATCTTTCTTGAGGAAAAAAAGGAAAAAAACCTGTCTAAAAGGGCAGGGACCACAGCCTAAGAGAAGGACAGAAGAGTCACAGGAAAAATAAGCTCTTATAATGGCCAAACTCTGGAAACCATGTGCCCTCAGCACAGACTGCTGCTGGGGATATAATCTCTGTTGGTATGCTTCCTGGCACTGCTTGGCTCAACATCTCCCTGCTCGTGAATCAGCAACATAAATGCCAAATTCTAGGCTAGCCTATGCAAAGAAAAGCTAGGTACAGAAAACAGCGCAGCCCTAATGGTAAAATCCCCCAAATTGCTTTTAAGTAGGTTGCTTTTTTATGATTTCCTTTTACACGTTAATATTTACGTAAATAACCTTCTAAATGTGACTTCTGATTTAAGCTGCTCACTTTCTGAGGGCTCAGCCTGAGAGCAGTTAAGTCCTGTGCCAACTGATACTGGGTATCTGAACACCGACAAGCTATTATTGTTTGTTTATGTTCATAGCTTCTCAAAATTAGAGTCAAGGTAATTTCTGCTGGACATTCACATACATGTTCAAAGTGGGAAAATCCCTTTGAAATTCATGGCTGGCCGTGAATTTGTAGATAAGTAGTAGAGCAGTGGTTTTTCAAGTCTTTAATTACATACACAGAGCTGTAACTCACTTTTTTCCTGCGGAGAGACTCATAGAGAAACACTGCTTCTCCAATGTAGACTCCTTTGACTAATATTACAATATTTTAATATTGCACTAAAACATGCCATTCGAGCTGATGAGATCACTCTACATGTAACTTTGTTTTTTCTGAAATACAATGCAGAAGAATTTGACCCAGGAAAGGTTCCTCTCACCCAAAGCACCTGGACGAATGGGGAGAAATATGCAGTATTGGGCAATTCATCTGCTTTTAGGTATCCACATACAGAAGAGATGAATCTTATCCTGCAGGTGACTATTTTTTCCCCAATTAATACGAAGGCTTCTACAGTCATCAGCTCAGATAAAGATATCTATATTGGGTCAAATTAATTCCAACCAGACTGTCTGTTATCATTCACTTAGAGAAGAGATACCAAAGAAAAGCCACTCTCATACTTTTCTCCCTCTACTCATTGATACTTTGTACATTTAGGGGGCTTGATTCTTCCTTGCACAAATGTCCTGTTTTATACAACCTTTGTATTTCTTCTCCATGAAAATGGAACAAAATAATTTTGAAGATCCAAGCCAGTGAACAATCAGGCCTATTGTGATTTTTGTATCTAAAAAAATCTAACCAACACGTGATATTAAAATTTTACAACATCCCAGAAAGGTATTATTATGCACATTATACCAATAACACAACGACAGGTTAAAGAACTCCACAATACCCCTGGTAAAACATGTCTTGATTCTCAGTCCCTTATACCAAAGTTTGTCCAACTCCCTCGCCAGGTACTTGGAAAAGGGTGTTTATTGGGCTAATAAAACCCAACAGAGGGAATTCAACAATCACTCTCTATTAATGAGTTAACATCACTCGGTCACCTACAATTTAATTTTTCTAAGGTCCTGAGATTTTAATTTGAGTAATACTTCTATTAATTACAATGTCTAATAACAATGTCTAATTCAGACATCTGTTAAAAGTATGTAATGTTAATTTATTGGAAAATCTCCAGCAGTGCTCAATTAAAATGTTCCCCAGTTAAGTTAATGCATATGATTTGTAATGAATAGCAAAATTAGATACTGTTAATAAAAATAATAGCAAATTAAAAACAATAAAACCTTGAGTTTAAGATTGACAAAATTAAAGATGCAGAATTTTTCATTAGGCGGTAGAGCAAGAATTTTTGAAAACAGGATATTCTCACACTGGTTTGGGAGCCTGTCTTGCAGAGCATTGCTCTAAATTAGCACCTACGGGAAGTATTTGTTGCACAAAACACTGCAGGAAATAGTATTAATTCTTACTTATTAGATTTTTCTTGCTTTAACTTCAGTTTTCCCTCACAAGATATTTTTCCCATTCCTTAAATATGTAGGCTTACTCAGAGGCCTATATTTGGCAGAGTGGGTTT
This sequence comes from Harpia harpyja, assembly GCF_026419915.1. Classification (NCBI taxonomy): domain Eukaryota; kingdom Metazoa; phylum Chordata; class Aves; order Accipitriformes; family Accipitridae; genus Harpia; species Harpia harpyja. The sequence continues at coordinate 2,995,710 of NC_068954.1, read as the reverse complement.
TGCTATTTTTAAATAATTACGCCGCTTTGCAGCATATCTGCAGTCCTGTGAATTACATTGATAGGTGAAACAAACAGCGCTTTTTCTCATCTGAACATTGTCATCATATTATCATTTCTGTGCCTGACTGCATGTCTCCACTACGCCGTTAATCTGTTTTTAAAAATGGATCTACATGAAACCATGGAAATGAGGTACAGCACAGTTTTAGTGAAGCATTACAATACACCGCAGTCCCTTAAAGCACAACTGACATTTCTTTTTTCCTTGTGAAGATGTCAGTAGCTTTGAGCAAGGAGCAGCATGCAGCCTGTGATAGAGTATCTCTCTCATACACATTCCCCCTTGATGGCAGATTATCTGCCTGGAGGTTGCATTAGGCTTCAGTCAGCTGTCAGTCAGCAGATGAGCAGGAACGGTCCAGTGCTTCTTCCCCCCCTCGCCCATCTGACAGTGATAAATGACCAGACCTAATGCTCAGCTAAGCTTGACGGGTCCAGGCCTCCCCTCGCAATCTGTTTCAGACGAACGTCAGCCTTTTTCTGGTAATATCCCCTGTCGGCACAGCAAAGGCAGGATCGGGGAGCGCCAAGGTTAGGCCGACTGGCTTTTCTTTTGCAAAAAAAGGGAATTGCGATTTTACTACTTGAAGAAGCTCATAATCTGATGGCAAAAATAAAGATGAGAACAGTGTTATAAACCACTGTATTGGGTTTGCGTTGCAAGGTTTTGGTGGCGGGGGGGGGCTACGGGGGTGGCTTCTGTAAGAAGCTGCCAGAAGCTTCCCCCATGTCCGACAGGCTCCAAGATGGAACTGCTGCTGGACAAGGCTGAGCCCATCAGTGACAGTGGTAGAGCCTATGGGATAATGTATTTAAGAAGGGAAAAAAACCTGCACAGCAAACTGCAGCCAGAGAGAGGAGTGAGCATATGTGAGAGCCCCAGCCCTGCAGCCCCCCAGGTCAGTGCAGAAGGAGGGGGAGGAGATGCTCCAGGCGCCGGAGCAGAGATTCCCCTGCAGCCCGTGGGGAAGACCATGGTGAGGCAGGCTGTCCCCCTGCAGCCCAGGGAGGTCCACGGTGGAGCAGATCTCCACCTGCAGCCCGGGGAGGACCCCACGCCGGAGCAGGGGGATGCCCGAAGGAGGCTGTGACCCCGTGGGAAGCCCGCGCTGGAGCAGGCTCCTGGCAGGACCTGTGGCCCCATGGAGAGAGGAGCCCACGCTGGAGCAGGTTTTCTGGCAGGACTTGTGACCCCGTGGGGGACCCACGCTGGAGCAGTCTGTGCCTGAAGGACTGCAGCCCGGGGAAGGGACCCGCGCTGCAGCAGTTCATGAAGAACTGCAGCCCGTGGGAAGGGCTCGTGTTGGAGAAGTTCATGGAGAACTGTCTCCCATGGGAGGGACCCCACGCAGGAGCAGGGGAAGAGTGAGCAGTCCTCCCCCTGAGGAGGAAGGAGCAGCAGAGACGTGGGATGAACTGACCCCAACCCCCTTTCCCTGTCCCCCTGTGCCGCTTGGGGGGGAGGAAGGAGAGAAAATTGGGAGTGAAGCTGAGCCCAAGAAGAAGGGAGGGGTGGGGAGAAGGTGTTTTAAGATTTAGGAGGGTTTTTTCATTACCCTACTCTGATTTGATTGGCAATAAATTAAATTAATTTCCCCAAGTCAAGTCTGGTTCACCCATGACAGTAACTGCCGAGTGATCTCTCCCTGTCCTTATCTTGAGCCACTAGCCTTTTGTTATATTCTCTTCCCCCTGTCCAGCTGAGGAGGGGAGTGATAGAGCAGATTTGGTGGGCACCTGGTGTCCAGCCAGGGTCAACCCACCACAATGACCACAATGAGCACGGTCATCAATTAACTATCTCCTTAAAGGACGGATGCGTCTCACTCAAAGCTTCAGAAATGCACCTCAACCTTATATATAGTTTATCCAAAGTGCTTGTCCTCTTTGTGAAACAACGTCATGATATTGCTTCTTTCATTGTATCTGGAGTGAATGGGGAAGGGATTCTAAAGAAGACAATTTTTAAAGTGAAAATATAAAATTATAAAAATATGCTACAACTTCATCTTGCAGTTTAAGGCTCATTATTTCTTAGTGACTAGAAATACATCATAAAATATTTCATACTTAACAAACTTTTTTTTCACTTTTATCTTAAGTCATATAAATTACTCCAAGATTCTAGGCTCAAACTATGTTTCTTTACTGACGCCAGTGACCGTCAAACATCAAATTAGCCACTGACCACTACGAAACCATATCCACAGTTAAAGGACCCATCGTGCATAGATGCTTCACAGTAAACTTCCAATTCACATTTTGTAGCTTCCAAAGTGCATGAGTGATTTAGGATGAGATGCAAGAGGAATTAAAATAAATGAAGATGCAGAAAACCTAGGCATAAGGCACACAGTTCTCACAGGGTGACAGGGTTAGGCACTGAACTGTTCGCATCTTTGTTGCAGCCTTGCTTGCTGTCTACGTGGCATCTTAACATTAGTTTCACTGCACCTTTAAGCATCTCTGCTTTGAAACCTGGCCTCTTGGAGACCAAAGTTTCATTTTTAAAATGCCTTCAACCATTCCCAGAAAAGTATCATCGCAAAGCTACACTTGGGCTAAGAAGTAGACTTAAACCCTCAAGAAGCATTAGATAAGAGCATCTAATATGAAGTCCTATATTAGATACTTGCACAAAGAAACTTGTTTGTCTAGTGATTGTCTTTGGAGACATCTCCTGAGCAGGACTGTAGTCAAAGCAGAGGAAGTGGATGAGCTGTAAGGAAAAGAAGCAGAGTGGATTTGATTCTGTCTTACTGACCAGGTTTTATCCACTATCAACCCCGAGAGGCTCAGAAGAATTATCCTATTAGGTAGGCTGTCCAGCATTGACTTCTGAGGGCAATGAAGCCAGGATAAAGACAGGAGAGTGGAACAAAAGACTGTCTCTGAGTGGTGAGATCACCCTCAACGCATCAGATATACTTTATTCACTGTAAGTAAGACTTTCATTGACTATATATGCACAGTTAGGAGTTACCTGGATTTCTTTACATGGAAAAAACTGCATGCTGGTAGTGATTTGTAAAGTCTCACATCAAGAATATCTACATTTATAGTACTGAAGCGCTTGATAGAGATGATGAGGCTTCCTTTCAGGTAATGGAAAGAGCAAGGTGCCTCCTTTTGGGGTCCTCAATCATCCTTCCTGGTCCAAGGCAACTCTTTTAAAGGTATTGCATTGCCTAATTTGGGAACCTAAAGTAGTTGGACTAATTATGGCCTTTAAGTGTTCTCAAAAAACTTGCTAATAAGCATATTATATCCAGAACTTTAATAAAATGACATTTGTAGAGTGAAGACAGCAGCTTTAAAGAGTGAAAACATGTTTAGTGGCCTTTACCTGGCCTTTGTGAGCACCGTATACACCATTAAACAATTACCAAATCTAGAACAATTAGATATAATTGGTACTGAAGGCTTAGAGGAAATCCAGAGACAGAATAGCAGGGGTCATGTCGCGGGTGCTCTAGCAGAGCCATGAAGGAAGGAGGCAGAGTGGACAAGGAAGGATGTAGACTGACAAAGCTACATAGGAGAAAAGAGTGCTTGATTAGAAAGGATACTACACGTTAAATACACCAGCAGAGCTGTAGAAAAGTAGAGTTGTAGAAAAGGGATTGTTCACATATATTTAATTATCAGTAACCCATGTTAATACTAAAATTAAAAAGAACTGTAGAATATATCAAAATACTAACTGAGGAGGGTATTATTAAATCGAACAGCAGCACAGCTAGCGATCTGTCTCTGAACTCCACTGAAAACACTAATATTTCTTTACTGGCATTGCTGTATCATGCTTTAGGCCTGGGAAAACATATGCTTACAGGGCAATTGGGAGTGTAATCAGCATGGCAGACTGTTTAGCGTAAGAGGCATCTGCCATGGACAGGAATGCTCCATGTCTCAGCACCAGGAGTAACAGGCTGCTCCTTGAAATACTCAAGAGAACAAGATGAACTGGAGAGGGGAAGATACTGGCTGTGTCTGGGGGGACGTGGGCTGCACGGAGCACCCCGCCAGCACGGGAGGAGGGAGCACAAGCAGTCTGCTCCTCGCCGCTGCGCAGCGGACCTGAGACAGGCATCGTAAGTTCAACCTTGTGTTTGAGGTACGCCAAGAAAGGATTTCTCCCTTTGAAAAGAAAGAAACTGGATCTGGTGGTTATTTTGGCAGGTGTAAGCAATATATTCCCCAAGGTCAAATGCCCTAAATTCTCCTGCATGATCATCAGGGAGATAGGGCATTGCAGAGAACAATTCAGACAACCTAAAATTAGTTTTCAGCTTTGAACTGCCTTCTGAATGAGGTTCTCTCCCACTCTCTGTCTCTCCATTGACAGTGGAGGAAGAAACATGGGAGATTTTAGCTCCTTTATGCTAAAGTTAGCTTCTTTATGCTGAAGTTAGCTTCTTTACGCTAAAGTTAGTTTCTATTAACAGCCCTGCAAATCGCAACAAATTTCAGCTGAAAGCTAGAATTTATTTTGAAAATCATCAAAATGAACATTTTAACCCATTATAGCAAGAGATATAAACAAATAAAGCATGTAGTGATATAGGCTGGTAATTCTAATATGATTCATCTCATCCTAAAGCAGTCATCTAAAATATTCGAATCATACCTTGAGGACATTTATCTCCCCCGTGACTGTTACAGAGCCAGTGGTGACTAGGTCAGATAGCAACACCTGTACTGTAAGCATCTGAATTTTGGCCAAATGAGTCTAACATTTTCTACTATTTGCAAAGAAGTGATTTGTCATCCTCACTGTAGAACCTAATTTCAGTATAATTTTCCAAGGAATCCTGTATTTCTAAAGAACATCACTCCTGTGAGGAAAAAAACAAACACATCAAGTCCAGTGGAAGGGCACACTGTGTTATTATGGAAGCATTAGTTGCACCCCAGTATTTATTCCGTTAGCAGACACAATTCCATAATTAACAGTGAAATCCCCTTTCCTTATATAACAGGAATTTAACCTTTATTCCAACCCAGAAAAATAAAGTATATGTTATCCAAATAGGCAACACATTCCTTTGAATACAGAATCAATTTTCTGAAAATTTCTTCCTCTTTCTAGTAACTATTAAAGCTCTAATTAATAAACTGCATTTTTTAGAAATTCAGCATTCTTTCCATTCTTCTTTTGCTCTTAATAACAGAATTTGAATCTTCAGACCTATTATACACTGAAATTAACTGACATATTGAGCTTACATTGTCATTTAATAAATTGAGGTCTAATGAATTTATCTATTATTGCTTTAACTGTTACAGATAAACTACCCTGAGCTCTCATCCACAGCTCAGGATAGGCTTGCGCTACATGGTTATGGTATGACATACAACTCATTGAACCACTATCACTCCTTTACAACTCACTCACAGGTAACTATTTTACAAATTGTAATGAATGAGGGATATGGGAATATTGCCTGCATTGCATCCCTTCCTTCTTGGATGAGTTTGCCTAGCTCTCATTGCTTCTGAAATGTCCCATGTCTGTGTATCTTCTACTTCAGCGGTTGCCCACAGTATTCTTTCCTCAGTTAAAGCGTGAAATAAAACTGAACTCTCGGGAAATCCTGCTTTATAATTTTGCCAGTCACTTCTTATACAATTTTATGAGTAATACATGCTAATGTTTGCTATTTTGTGGTAGACAAAGCAGATTTTTGGTTGATAAAATGGATGTGGATTTTTTTAACACTTTTTTCCTTCATAAAATGACAAAACATAATCATGGGTTTAGTACTTTAATGTGTCTTGCTTTACCAGAAGTAAATATAACATCAAGTATCCTGAGTTTACAATGCCTAGTTTGCAGATAACTACAACAGTCCGACAGTATTTTTATCTTTATATTGCTGAAATAGTGTTGCAAATGTGACTCCAATTTTGCAGGTTTTTTCTTGCCGCATGTATTATGACCAGCTGCAGCTTACGGTACTACATAATCAAGGACAGTTTTTCAAAATTATTCAATAGCTCCCATTGAACTGATGGCAGATTTTCATAAGAGCTCAGCACTTAATATTGTAAGATCTTTCAAAAATCTGACTCCTGTGTATTATTTCAACTAGCATTCAAAAAAAAAAAATCAGATTTTAAAAGAGTTGGTGTACATTTAACCACATAGCCTGAAGAACCTGCCTCTTGATCACCTACAAATCTGTGCCAGTTATCCAGTCTGTGTGTCCACACCGCATTTGGGCTTTTCTCCTGAGTGTCAGCCCAAACACCAGCTGATTCCCCTGCTCGATGCATTGTCATGAATGCACCTGGACAGTAAGAACTGACATGAGATTATTAACTCTTCAGGCTTTGCTTGTAATAATAAACTAATAGTGGCAGAGGCACATGGGCTGGATGACAAAGCTCTACACAGTTACATGGTCTTCAGCATGGGTTCATGGGGGTTCCCTAGCACTCTCCCAGGCAATTCCCAGCAAGGTTCAGGAGTTAGGGCAGGTCGGGGTTCATTCCTGGCAGGCAGTCTGGATGCGCCTGTGATGTTTTGGAAGATAAGAGACTTTAATAGCATGAAGGTGGCCAAACCACCCCAGTGGCCTCAAAGCCAAGGAACGGGCCTTGGCTCTGCTTAGTTTACTAGTATACATGTTGCCCGAAGGCTTAAAAGGTTCTGGAAGTTTTTCAGACGTCATGTGCTGGAGGAGTCTGGGCACAGCTGTTTAAGACTGCCATGATAAGCACATTTGATGAGGTTCAAGTAGCTTTCTAGGAAGCTACAACCTGTCACAAACGCAGCCATATGCAAAATTTTACATCAAGAAATTCGCAGAAAGAGCTGAGCCTGGAAGTTATCATTCCTAATTTTGTGCTATTTTTTATTTAAAGCTACGGTTGGAAAGAGAAGTAATCTTTGTCTATGGACAAATGTAGATGGAATAGGGTTGAGATGCTGCCAAAATTCAGGTGGCAACTTTTGCCTGCTACTATCAAAGATTCATTGGTAACACCTACAGATTAAAGGCTCTATATGAGATTATCAGAGCCCCAAAATATCAAGTTATTCAGTGAAAAAAACTATAATTAAGTTTCTCTGACATTCTCACATTAAAACCTTGAACATTTCCAATAACAATAATTATGTTTTTCTCAACACTTTATAATACCTCTCAAAGTAAGATAATATTGCTCTAGATCCATAAAACACTCTAGACCCAATTTTACAAGCAGTGAGGGAATAATGAAAACATAATTGCTGTCTTTATTAAGGTTACTGCTGAACTTTATTTGGTATTTGAAAATTGGAAATCTACATTATGTGTAGAATATAAAAAAAAATAAAATATAGATGATGATTTACCTGGTAGGCTAATGTAAGTTAATAAAACAATTATGAGGTCAGTAGTGACCTCTGTGGGATTAGGATCTCTGAAGTGGTTCATCCAGAAAGAGGATGGTCAAGTGGATGCGTTAAAGAAAGCACAGGTATCTTCAATTTTGATAACACTTAATATGTATATACCATTCTATTTTTTCAAATTTCACTGCCTTCCCCAAAGTGAAACAAAAACTTTCTTAATGCTTCCAACGTAGAGTTGGATGAATACTTACTGGCAATAAAGTAAAAGCATTTTCTAATGAAAATCATTCACATTTTGAAATTAATTTTCTTTGACCATGTTCGCTTCACTTTTGTATTTGCTTTCTACAAACGTTCAGTTGATTGAATTTTCCTGCTATAACTGTTCAAGGAAAAACAATTTCAAAAATCACATAAGCGGGCATTCAAGAAGCAGAATTTAAATTGCAGCCTGCCAGTTTGTCTCACTTACTTTGAAAGCCTCCATAGCATCTCATATTTCATAGTTTTTAATGAATTTATTCTCACAGCCCTCAGAAGGGCAGAATTAGGAGCTACCTGACATACCTCTGGCTACAAAAGAAGCCAGCAGCAGAGAAGGAAACTGAATCTGTGTGTCCCAGGGTCTACCTGTCCTAACAATATCATCAACTTCATCACAGTCAACAGTAAAGAAACCTGAAACAGGAAATAATCATAGCTAAGCACTACAATTTTTATTTCAAATGATTGTAAAACACACGTAAACTAATGGAAAGAGGGTCAACGACTAATATCTAACAAGGACAAAAGTATTTAGTAATGCAAGTACAAACAAGACAACCTTGCAAATTCAAATTAAGTACCCTGCATATATTCATATATCTACATTCATGTATGACTGTATAATTAAACTTCAGTAATTAATCTCAGTTGCAAATTCCTGACAGAAATATGATTAACTCTGTAATTTTGAAAATAAGGCACTGATTTACAGCATATTGTTTAGATCTTATTGTATAGGCTACACCTACACAAACTTTTCTACCCACAGGCAAGTCAGATTTCCTGGCTTGAATGGGAGTTATGGCAGTAGTTAATGTAAACTGAAATGCTTTGCTATATAACCTCCCCAAAGCCAAAAAAAAATAAAGAAGGCAATATTTATAAATATAATAAGCAATAACCACTCACCAAAGTAGGCAATGAACTGCCTTCAAATATCAAATGTGGCCTGATCTGACAACTCAAGAGGGAGAGAAGAAATCAAGTTAGCTACTCAGTTTCTGGCTAAGATTATTGGAAGTGTTATAGAAACAAAGAAAGAAAAGCCAAGACAACAAAATAACATGGCAATTCCAGACAGTTCTTCAAATACAAACTATAAAAGACTATAACACTATATGCTTAGTTAGATAAAATATACTTGCTTTTAACCTATTACAGTCAGAAAGCACTCAATGTAGCCTGGATGTAAAAATGCTTTTTAAATTAATACATGATATTTGAGCAAGACCTGTGATACAGCTCATTCAACATTTCCACACGATGTTGTACAATATCTGATACTGCCTTGCAGATTCCAGCAACGCAGCAGACCTGAATCTTGGTATTAATTCATATCTACCACTGCATGACTGGTCTTGAAGGATTAGTCTGTTTGAAAGATGAGGAAGGAACAAGGTAAAGAATCCTAGAATGAGCTGAGATTCCCTGGGATTTATTTGACATTAAAAAATATTCATGGATATAACAGTGGAAAGGACCCTCTGAATCCCAACAACTTGGTTATGCAAGTCCAGCCATGAATTTATCAGGTTGTCCCAGCACCAAGGTGAATTTTAAATATGGTAAAGAGTAAATCTTAAAAGATCAAGTAATGCAACAGAAATCAGGGTCTGCTCTCGGCTTACTTGAAGGCAAAGTTTCTCTTACAAATGGAAAAAGTATTCAAGGGTCTTTCAGACTTGATCTAAGGAAAAAACATTTCAAATACTGTTTACTGAAAACATGGGATTCTAAGAAGCATTTATTGTTAACTGTTAGAGTAGCTCAACAGCATCATAAAAATGGGAACTTAATGACAGGCTCTTTGTTTCAGAAAGAATGAGGCTGAGCTTTTTGTGACACAGTGCTTAAAACGTTATTTCATATTTCAGGTAAAGATCACAGAAACAGAGTCTCCAAACCATGCTCCATGGTAAACCACACAGCAGCAATAAACTGCCTCCCTAATAATTGGGGCTTCTCATTCGGCTTGGTATTTACAAGACGTCTCATATGTTTAAAATAATAGCATGTAAGAATGCAAAGAGATAATGGAGTTTCTAATTTTAGTTATTTAGCATCACTTACACTTCTCCTTTGGAAGGTTTTAAAAGCTTTTTTCTTTTACTAGAGAAAAATATAGCACATAGAAATGTATACTTCATATATTTAGCAATCATGTAAGATATATCTCATTCATTCTTCGTTCTCATGCTCTCTTTGCTCTGATGTCTTATTTATGACTGTATTTATACAATTGGTTCACTAGAGAAACAAATATTGTAGCAAACATGGTAAAATTTCAGGGCAAACATTAGGCTGTGAAGATCTGTAAATGACAGATATTATTGCAATTATTCTTATCCTTCTAATCTTCCTTCCTATTTTTTACTATACACAGTTGTTGTATCTACTCTTAGAGCAGTTTACAATCTTTCTGAGCAAAGGATCATGTCTCCTTAGATGTTCTACATTGTCCTGTACAGTGGAGCACCACCTTCCTGATTGAGCATGTAGGTTAATACAAAATATAATTGTTATTATTGTTATTTTATTTAACAACGCAGCTGCAGACCTTTTAATAAAGGACTTTTCATGATGATGAATTAGAAAATTACTTCAGTGGATAATGAAAGGAAGCCAAGTCTACGCCTGCAACAATACACTAAAGTTTAAAGATTGGAAGAAAAAACAGAACATCATATTCATCTGAACAGAAAAAGAACAGAAAAAAGCAAAATATCAGCAGCCACTTTATACAGGTTATGTTCCCTTATAACTCCCCATCCAAGTACTAAGGCAGCCAAGCAATGGCAGGTAAAAAGATTTAACAAGATCTCAACCCAGAATGCCTGCAATTCTGAAACCAAATTGGTGCTGAGCCCTGATCATCCCAGTGTGGACGAAGGGGGAATGGAAGTTTTTCTGAGGATGCTTTTCAGACAATTTAGGGGTACTACTTTTCTGGTAGATGTAAGCAGGTTGTATACATTTCTTGCTAGGGAACTGAACATTTTCTTTCCTATTCTGTCATATAAAAAAGGCGATTTCAAAACCATTTTCATTTTATTGTTTTGTTAGGAAAGACCACAGTCAGTGCACTTTTACGATGTTTACCTCTCAGAATGTCTTCTTTTGACAACATGATTCATATAATTAATTTTAAACCTTTCTATAACAACATTTTAACTTCCTGCATACAAAAAAATGATAAATCCAGACACTTTTCTTTTAGACTCTAAAATTTCTGCATTAAACACAGATTTCCATTATTACTGATCTAATAAGTCCTATTCTCATCTGGGCTATCAGCAACTCAATAAGTAATTACCATTCACCTTAGGCTGTTCCAGTCCATTAGACCAATACTGATGACTCAGGGGAGGCAATAAATGAAGAGCACAAAGCTGATGAAAGAACAGAAAGTGATGTGAGAAAATGCTGCAGCTGTAACTCATGCCCCACTGCTATGTTTACTGAGAAATGTTCAAATAATATAAAATTGATACGATCAAATGTAGAATAAGTTTGTAAGTTCAATGGTTTATTTCCTTGCACGGCTAAATATAAAAGCTGTTCACTCTGATGTTACAGAGGAACACGAGACCTGAATTTATTACCAATCTAAGCATAATAGAGACTACTGGAAGCCAACAGCACAGCTTCATCTGTACAAGTCACAGGATCTGCTCTCTCTCTGAAGACTTAAGAGTTAGTCTGGGGACACGAACACTCATAGCTTTGTAAGTTAAATTGACCCCAATCCTTTTCTCACACAGACCAATATAAAGATGATGTCTGCACAATTATGCTGCTGCAGAACCAGGCCAGAACAACATTGATGACACTTGGCTGCTTATGAAGGAAGAGTGAGAGACACATCTTACTGTATCTATGCACAGGCTGTAGCCAGAGTCTTCCCGATATACTGCCCTCTTCAGAAAAGAGCAGAAAATGTGACTGAGAAACTCAAGTTCTTTATTGAGCTGTGCATCAGCAGAAACAACAGTCACAGACTGAAAGAGGAGAGAACATAGAATAGAATCAAAGAATAGTTTGGGTTGGGAGGGACCTTTAAAGGTCATCTAGTCCAACCCCTCTGCCATGAGCAGGGACATCTTCAACCAGATCAGGTTGCTCAGAGCCCCGTCCAACCTGACCTTGGATGGTTCCAGGGATGGGGCAGCGACCGCCTCTCTGGGCAACCTGGGCCAGCATTACAGCTCAGCGTAAAACATTTCTTCCGTATACCTAGTCTAAAAGACTAGAGGTTCCAACTGGCTGTAAAGAGGACTCTGAGGATAATAAAGCACTGGAACAGTTTGCACAGAGAGGTTGTGGAATGTTTTACTTGGAGGTGTTCAAGGCACAACTGGACAAAGTCATAAGCAATCTGGCTGAATTCAGTGCTGACCTTGCTTTAAGCAGGAGGTTTGACTTGAGACCTCTTGAGGTCCCTTCCAGCCTGAGTAAGTCTGTGTTTCTAACGTATGATTTGTCTTTGTGAAAAGAGAAATCTTAGCAGATGCTTGAGATGCCATCTCTGTCAGCATGCAGTACAAATAAATCTATAGGCAACATCAAGTGTCAAAATAAAATAATGAACTTCACACAGAGCTTTCAATCCCAAATCTTATATTAAAGATTGCATGTCACAGCATGTCCAGGGCTTGTGAGTCACTGATTTGTTCTCTTACTGATGTTTATATAAATGAATTAAAATTACGTAACTGTCAACAAAACATTTACAAAGGATTTAGATGGGTTTGCTGACTAGGGTAACAGCATAATAAATTCTTCTAGATAAGTGTCCACAATTAAATGAACAACCAAATACTGAAATAGATGCATAGAAATCCCAAATGCAGACTTTTGTTTGAAAAAATATGGTCTCGTTTGTGTGAAGGCTGTCTTTCATTACACAGATAATTTTATATTTGATTTCTCTATTTAAGCTGGCTCATTAGTTTAAGTAAAAATAATGTTTAACGTTAACATTTTATTGAACTCTGTCTCTTGAAATCAAAATAAAAGTTATACCAATAATGCTTTCCCTATAATTATGTTTTTCTGGAACAACCTAAATCAATCACAAATTCATAATAGTGATTAAAGATGGGGTATTTCTAATATCAATGTTTACTGTTGACTGTGGATAAAAATATTTTCTTGTAGATTCCTTTCATCAGAAAAAATCTTTTGACAATTTGGCTACCTCAACTAGAAAAATCTTCCAAGAATTTCTAAAAAAACATCTATCAAAGAATCTCAAGATTCTTTACAAAGCTTGTTTAAATTTTCTAAAAGTAACTCTCTTCAAGTCAGACACTTTGAATTATTTTTTGTGATTATTATTTAAAGTAATCTTTTTTTCATTCTATAGATAATTCAGAAATGCACTTAAGTTGTGGCCAAACTCACAAATCATTTAGAAACCATTAGACTAATCTCTCTCTAACATACGTTGTGTATGAGAAAGATCATAGCTACCTGCTATTGTTTCTTACTCATGGCTGAATTACAGGTTTTAAGTAGCTAAATAATACATAACTAATGGAGAAGAACTAACTTTCTAACACAAGTTTTTTACATAGTACAATTATGTTGACTAAGATTCATAAAAGTTTGGAGTCACAACTGTTGTCATACTTACTGTCTTGTCCTTTAAACATCTGCAAGCAACAAGTGCAGCTTCCCCCAAACAGTGCACTTACCTTTGTGTAAAGGTATATACCTTTTGGTATAAACACCAAATATCTTTGCCCCTGTACATACTCCCCAGTTTCATTAGTTTATCAGGCTATGAAAGAACTCCCAAGTAAATATTATATCCCCATTTTACAGACAGAAACCCATGAAAGTTTAGAGGATCAGTCAAAACTACTTTACAGCCTTGCTGATGACATGCATTATAAAATTTTTAATGAGCTGATCTGTAAGGAAAAATGTCTTTATTAAGATGTGTTGTTCCTCTCTCAGTGGCTAAATGATTGTTTCCAGAAGCAATAATCAGCTACTGATATGAAAGCACCCAGTTAATTAGCTAAGGGTTGTACTATTTGAGGAAGCTACATTATTCAGTCAGCCATAGGAAATAGTTTTATTTTACAATATTATTAAATGCAGCTTTTTAAATTGTTTAGCTGGTAATGCGATTCTTGAAAAATGTCTTTCCCTAGAAAAATATCTTTGTTGGTTAATAACTCCAAAAGAAAACATGCAAAATCTAGCAGCTACGTTGTTGTGCAACAAGATTGCTTCTTCTTATTGCTTTTCAACTTTTAATTATTGTAGTAGAGAGTACAATAATCTCTAATAAACAATTACAAGAAATTATTGGACAGTGAACTGAAAATCAAAATGCAATTAAAGTATTTTCCTTGTTATATTTCATGCAGAAAGTGGTGTACAAAGTCTTTTTATTATACAGTTTTTTGAAACTACAGTGAATCGCTAAAATATTATCTTACATGTCAAGGATCGGGAATAAAACTTGGTTTAATTACACACAGAGAAAGTTCACACCTGCCAAGATATCAGTGTCATAAGTATGGGGGACTGTTTTGTTTGCTCACTCAAAAAAAAAAAAAAAAAAAATCCAGATCATCAACCCATTGAATAGCAGGAAAACAAGATCTGTAAATTTTAACTGTAAGATTTATCTAATCTAATACACATATCTTAAACCTCTCTAATGAACACATAAAGTGCTTTCTGTGGGCAACAGAGAGAAAGTGGCAACCGAACAGATGAATTCCCCTTCTCTACTTGAAACCATTTAATGATGGAATCTAGAAATTACTTTAGGCAGCCACCTGCATTGACTTCAGAACCAGCTTGGACCATAAGTTTAGCTTAGACACCTTTTATCCTAAAGCTAGGTTGAACATCAAGCCAGATATTTGTTTGTATACCCTCTATTTCAAAAGTATAGATGGATCTAGACCATTTGGAAGTGAAAATAATTTTGTCATCTGTAGTTTAAAATACTGACAGAAGACTCAGTATACAGCCTCAACATTGAAAGTTGTTATAATGTGTTTTTTTGCAAAACTGTAAACATTAAGTAATCACATAGCAATACTCACACCTACACAATAATCTCGAGGATTTCAAGTTTCATTTTGCTTTATACAAATACATACATACATAAGAATATATGTGTGTATATATCTCTACACCCATATATACATTTTATCTACATATAAAAATGTATGCATATAAGACATGTGGATCCAGGATGTTGTCTAGTTGAGCCAATGGATAAATAGGCTTCCTAGCCAGCAGGACTATAAGACTGAAAGACAGGAATTATTTCTATAACTTTCTCTTCTTATTTTTCTTTTTTTTTCTCCCTGAGAAAGCAGAAAAAAATAATTCTTGCTCTTTGCCTCAGTTGGCTGCTTCAAACTTTTTTCCTCAAAGCTGCAAGTGCAGGTCAGTTGGAAATCAACAAGTGAAAAACAAAATCACAGAAATAGTTGAGACCTTTGGCCAAAGGTCCTTTCTAAATGACGCTCCCATGGAAGACGTATCCTGCAAACAAACCTCTTACAAATGTCTTTTCATGCACAGCAATTCCTGAGAAATCAACAGGGAACTGCTGAAAAGGACAAAGATCCAGTTCCAACAAATTTGCAAAAAAATTTGCGTAACAGGCAAAGTAACAATTCATGCCCAGGTTGGAGAAAATTATCAGAAGCAGAAAGAGACAAGAAGTGTGAAAAGAGGAGTTTGGCTCTTTGATCAGCAGCATGGCAGTAGATGATTTTACATTTAACTTCACTTAAGCCAGGACCGTTTACACTAGGTGTCCTGTCATCGAGCACAACAAGAAGTCTCATCTCTTGTGGAGCTATTTGGCAACTGCCTAAGGAAAAATTAACAATAATGGAAGTTTCTGGACTGGAGCTCACCAGGGGAATGCCTGACATAGTAAGCTAACTCTGTAAGGGGAGATCGGAAGGTACAAAGGTAAGTCACTGATTATACAAATAGGTAATTTATTTCACCACTGCAGCAGCATGACAGCAAAGAGAAAAGGGAGCATTAAAAAGACAGAAGTGAAAAGTTATAATCTCATATCATACACTAAAAAAAGGGGGGGCTGACAGTTTGACTGACAGCTTCTGAGATGTCACAGTTCAACAAGTTACTGGGGAGTAAAAAAGGAACAAAAATAGGAAAGATGAGCATGAAGAGGAGTTACGTGAGTCCCGTCTTCTTCCCTCCTCCCTCTTCATCCAGATCAGACATTTTATATGAATGTCACTAAAAGTAATACACGAAAAGATAAGGGAAATGTGAGAAAAGATAGTCATGGAGAAGTGAGGATGAGGAAACTTCTGTATGTTGACTGTAAATTTGGACCAAAGAAGCAGCACTTTCAAACACAGCACTTTCAGACACTAATAAGAAAGGATGAATAATGACAAAATGACATTTTGATTACAGTCAACTGAGAGGAAAAAAGATCTTGACACAGTTCATGGTAGCAGGAAGAAGTAGGTACTGGAAAAATGCCAAGCCATTTAATTTAGAGCTAGATTATGCCACCATCCCCTCGCACTATTCCACAAACAGTAGAGCTAAGATAAGGGGCAAAGTACTACTTAAACTGAGAAGGGTGACTTGATTTATTTCAAAATTCTGGGAGGTTTCCAAATCTGAAATAGGCTGTCAGCTTGTTGATAAATTATAGAACGCGACAGGCAATATTTGGTTTGGGAACTGTTCTCAAAAATACCTCCTCCTTTAATCTCTTCCCTCCTTTTCACTAATCCCACATCCCCATTACCACAGGCGTATAAAGGTTGTAAGAAGCTTTCTTTAGGGCCATCGCTTTAGCTATCAGCCAAAAGAGTAGCTCAAAAGCAATTCAAGGCGTTCTCAGAAGCCTCCAAGTGTTTTGGATTCCCTTCTGTTTAGTCTTTTTTTAAAGAAAACTCAATTGATTGCTTGCTTATCACCTCTAGCACATTCAGATGAGTGCCGAATAAGCTCTCCTCATGCAAGAGAAAATGGAGATCAACTGGTAAACTCTTATTCATCCCGTTCAGCTATAGTAGTCCTATCCAAAAGACAAGACATGGGCACATAACCTTCAAAAAGACACACTGCCAGATGGAAGACATAGTAAGTGACCAGAATCATGAAGTTAAATTTTTTGCTGCAGACAATTGTTCTTCAGTGTTAATTCAGAATTTGGGCAAGACATTCAGTGGCTGCATGCCAAATTAAAGCACCAGCAAAGATCCCACCCTGTTGTGTGCATGATTCAAAAGATCCAAGAGTCTCACGCTATTGGTACCTATATTTATAGATGTGTATTTAATATAGTAAAACAAGGAAAAAAAAATGCAAGGAAGTTACTATACTCCTGTGACACATTTGGAAACATTCAGGTACTTAAAATATAGCTAATGCTATTTTAGATGCCTAAGGTATCTGAGACATCCTGCACTAAATGGGACAAGAAGAGCGTCACCTTTACAGTGATGTCGTGGTTATTATAGTTCACATGCAAATTTTATATTCCCAGCAACAAAAAGCCATTAGAAAGAGGGCAGGCTTACTGAGCAAAAGTGGAGTAAAGAGACACTATTAAAAGCACCAGTTTAATAATATTCAAGCTCAAGAAGAAAGACCATGAATGAAAGAAGTCCTGTTTAGAAAGGAAAGATTCATAAAGTTGATGGATAAAAAGCAACGTGAGGTCATCTAGACTGATTAATTAGCAGACCATTACATTATATTCATTTATTCACACAGTCTTTCCTCTATTAAACCCAGTAGCATAATTTTTACTGCCATCAAAGTGGTTTCCATCCACCTTTCAAAGAAGAAGTCCACAGGTAGAGAGTTAGGACTGATGAACGAGGAGGGAACAGTGTGGACAGATCGCGAAGTAAACGAGTGTGCTGGGAAGAGACAGGGTTCACATTATCATAAATAAATCACATTACTACCAGCAGGAAATCACTTTGGGGAACAAAAGGAGGTAGGTAAAAAAATCTCTCCAACCTTTCCTCATGCTCACCAGCAAAACTGCTGTACCAGAAATAGTTTGTGCCCCGAGAACTCATGGGCCATAACAGATTTGCAGCGCTCACAACCTAGGTCAGAGGAAAAGCTACAAAACAGAGCCATTAATATTTGTGCTTGATTAGTGGTTTTGATGTTCAAATCACTATTAAATGTTAATGACTTAATCAGCAACGGAAAGAGATATAATTTGAATTAGTGCTAGTTCTTGACAAGGAAAAAATTTAATACAGGGAAATTAAGTGATTTAAGTAAAGAAGTCACAGTAGTAGTTACAATCATGGATCTGAACCGTGTAAACTGTAAATACGCTAAAGTCATATTCATAAGATTTGGATTCAGCCCTTAAATTTGTCCCAAGCTTCCTAAACTGGGAAAGGCAAATTATACCCAGTTTAACACTTTAAGTTGGGGATAATATTTCAGAAGCTTGTGAGACAAAAGTTCTGAAAAGCAGAGGGCAAGAATTCCAAGACATGTGTGACTCAGAAATGGAAATCAGTAAGCTGCACACCCTAGGCTCATACACGTGAACTGAATCAAGCCATTTCTCCGGTCTAACTGAAGTTCATTATAAAGCACATATACTTGATGTATAAAACAGACTCAAGCCAAACTCATTTATATCGTTATAAATCTCAAGACAGTAATTAGGGATGGAGAAATATAGTCACAATAGGTACTACTCCTGCATTATTTTACTATGTGTAACACATGTTAATGCATAGGTTCTCAGCTGGATGAAGGACACAGAAGAACAAACAGGCTCATGGGGGTCAGAGTCACTCTCATTAGTACTGCTGTGTGTGTGGGCATCCTGCATTAGACAGAGCTGATCTCAAAACATACTCCTGTGAAAAGCTAGGCTGAGATTTGAGCAAGATGAAAACCTAGGAACCTGCTATATTTATGCTTAAGCAGCACTTACTCTGCAGAAATGTGCTCATGAACTGAGATTGCACACTACTGCAAATTAATCACACAAGACCTTATACAACTAGATAATCTACCAGGAAAATGTGCACCACATGAGGAATATTTTGCAAAATTAAGGTCTATATTTGCTGACCAATCTTCAAACTAGGATCAAGTAGCAAAATATTGGAAATCACTCCAAGAAATAAGAATCATTCATTATGAGGAAAATATGAAAACAATGACCATGATTTTTTCAATTAGAAACTCAGCATGTTAGCTGCAGTGTTAATACACTTATAATTAGGCTTGCCCATTGCTCACAGTAGATTTGTTTCACATTGCCTATAATACTGCCACACTTCTATTGCTGGAAGAAAATTTTCACATACCTATGTCTATATCTATTCAATTTTTATAAATTCCAGATAACTTTAATTCAGCCACTTGTCAAAACAATTATAAGAAAATAAAGGAATGTTTTAGCCATGTTTAAAATAAAAATCTTTGCCATCATTTAATTAAAGAGTTCCAGTTGCCTCCCTGTTTTGAAAGAAGAATCTGAATGTAGATCTTGGCTTGCTCAGTGCAACATCTCTTCCTTTGGACTTCTCGGTCTGGAATTTAATGCAGAAGCCTCAAAGCTCGTTGCTTTCTTCAGTCAAACAAAAAACTGTCAAAATCCACTACCAGTGTGTTCATCTCAATGAAGTGGTGGATGCTCATAGTACACAACAATCTAATAACCCTACCAATTATTTCATGTGGCTTTCTTAAGTACATGTAGCTTTCCCTGAACCTGCCCTCCTTCTACCTCACTTCTATCAACATAAAGTGTGGGTTTTGGTATTGTCTGGGCTTGATTTTAAAACACAGTGTTAGCAAAAGTTTGTCCAAGACATTTTCAAACCCTAATATAGGCAATACACATTGTTTTAATCTATATAATAAACCGGTAGGGGACCAGCTGAAATTAAATGGTGGGGGACAACTAGGATATAGCTTGGCAAATTAAGGTCACAGCTGAAGCGGTGGACTTTATTACCACTGGCACGCGTAATTTGCACTTATTCACTCACATGTGTTAGTATCTTACGTTAAATCCCAGAAACACCCATCTCAACAACCTAACTTGGAAGATTTTAAACAAATAAAACTCATAACAGAAGGAAAATAAACAAGTTTCAGGTTTAAGCTGGTGAAAATTCTTGCCTTAGTAAGGACTATTTAATTGAGTACAAATAGTTTTAGAATTAATTTTATGATAATAGTTTGCTATGACATCATTGCAGTTTCTCTACATTATTTTTCAAAAGGAAAAGAACAAATGGTAGCACTTCTCAGAGCTTCAGTGAAGGTTGTTCTGTTATGGTTTGTTTCATTTTGGTTTTAATTTGTAAAAAGGTTCAATTCTTTGTACACTGTAAATCAAATTAAGGCCTGCCTGGGGACTCATCATCCCAAGAATCTAATGAAGAAAATACATCAGGGCTGATGCAAATTTATTGGATGATTTCTGCACAAAGGAAACAACAAACTAGCCAAGAAGAACCACATATTAATGAGGAAACAGATGATATTTAATTAAATAAATATTCTCGGCAATGCTCCAAGGAATGAAATTATATGGGTGTTGGACAGCCAAATTTTGAAGCCGGTTACTAAGATTTAAACTACATTGCTCATTGTTTTTCTTTCTACTTATAGAGTGAATGTACCTAAGAGACAAACAGTTCTTAGAAATAAGGCAACTAAAAGCATAGTAATATCACACATTCTCTACTGATGTTTAATGAAGAGTTTCCTTGAAAAAAAATCTATTTTTTGTTAACTCTATATTTATGCTTATTACAAGTATTTTCATTTCTTCAATAAAAATAATTATTCAAGTTAATTATTACAATATGAACATAATCTTAAATACTACACTAAAAATAGGTTAGAGAATTTTAAGAATTACTTATTTGGAAGGCAAATTATGGGGGGCTTTGATTAATAGGCATCCTTTTAAGTATTTTTGGAACAGTACAGCAATATAACACGCTGACAAAGAACCTAGGTTGTGATGTAGACAAGACAGAAGACTAACTTTCTATTTCACCTGACTATGGCTAAGTCTTGCAACTAAGAGGTTATAGATACAGACCCATGCAAAGGTTCCTTGAAGTGAACCTGTACAATAGAAATTGAAATTCTGTTGGTCCTCGTGTGTATCTATTTTGGTCTTGGACCGTCAACAGGAAAAGGCTGTAGCAGTATCAGGGTCTCCATGAAAAAAACAAAATATTTAGTATCGTTATTACATATGGAGCTTCTTTACGTTTACTGGGTTTTTTTCGCTATTGTTTTATTTTAATTAGTGAGAATGAAGGGGAAAAAAGCTTTAATCAATTACTAAAGTAGCTGTTCATTGAGGATAGTGGGGTTTTAGTCATGGACTTCAATTTAATCCTACTGTACTCTAAAAGTAAGAACAATAAAAGCATGATACTATTTCTATTGACTTTTGACTGTATGCCTATACCATTTGCTTTCTCAATTCACTTCCAAAGAGGGAATAGCACTAATCATCAGTAACTGCTGAATAGCCATAAAGTCAGTCATGCTCCTTTTGGTAGCCAACCACATAAGTAAACTGACAACTTTAGTGCAATTAACATTTCAGGAAATTCTCTAAAATGTATATATGCTAGTTTTACTCACACGTGCTAATACACACCTTATACAGAAATCAGTAATGTCTCCCATTTTCTTTTAACTGAGTTGGTAGTTGGAATCAAAATGAACTCTGGTCACCCAAGATCATTATTTAACATTTTCAGGTACGTGCTTCCAGTCAACAGCATTCACGCAGTTCATAGATACTATTAGCAAACCTATATCTCCCAGGACTTCCGACTTTATGTGCAAACTGGCTACAAGGAACAAAGGCCATGAAGACAGAAATTGATTTTTTACATTCCTAAGTGCAGTGGTTATGTTTACAAGAGCAAGTAATTCAGTTCTACCAAAATAAATCAGTAAACAAGCAGTTGTTGATAAAGTCCCTATATGTATATTATATGCAGCACAAGATTTTAGCTGGACTAGACTTACTCTGATCCCCTGATTGCATATGTGTATGAAGCTGCCTGAAGGTCAGTCACTAGTTCAGCTTTTATTTTCCAATATGATGAATTCATATAGTTTCCTCCAAAAGGAGTATACACCAAACCAAACAGATACACAGAAAGGAGGCATAACTGGAGGATTCCATTTAAAATTATGCCAATGCTGTAACAAATTTTGGCCATTCTTTTCTCTCCCCTTTCATCTGATATCCATTTAGCAAAATTAGAAAATCCACCTTTTATGCAGATGAGGAAACTTCTTATTAATTTCATCCCAAATTGCTTACATGTTCATTAGCAAATACAAACACAGAAAAACATTAACGATTCCATAGTTTGCAAATAGTCTGTGGTTCAATTCCATAAGGTAGTTCATTACCCTAAACCAATGGGAGTTGTTAAAAAGTCTTAGCAGAAAGCAGAAAAAAGCATATAGAACTAATATTTGCAGGCAACCGCTGTAAGGGTGTTTCTATCACTTTCATTAAATTATGTAACGGCCCATTCTTCACCATTACTCCACCCACATTTTTTTCCTGGGACTATTATTGAGCTTTAAAGATTTATATGACAGGTTTGTCAGCAAATCAACAATAGTTTGAATCTTCCCAAAATCACAGTAATAACCCTGACTGCACTTTGAACTAAAATATCACATTATTCCTCTTTTTGCAAGATTCATGTTTATTAGTCCTCTCAACTAAAAGAGTGCGAACTGCAGTCCATCATGCCTCTTGAAATTTTTTTACGATGATATCTCAGTGAAGAAACAGACTCTGTGTGTGCACAGTAGATAAAAGGAATATTCATCTTGGAAAAGTTATCAATAAACTATCTAAGAAAATGCAAATTCTAGTTTTCATTATTATTAGTCATTGATACTGGGCACGCTCTTGCTGGGAGCTGAGCAATCTGGCTCTAAGCCAGTAAAGCACTTAAGCATTTTCTTATCTTTATGCATTGAAGTCAATATTACTATTCACACGCTTAAAGTTAAGCGTGTGTAAAAGAGCAGAATGATCAGCCTCACTCCAGACTGAACCCACCAGAAAAGCACAGTTAATGGAATATGGAAATATAAAAATAAAATCCTAGGCCAGAATGTTCTACAGATTGAAATAATGTTCATTTTTAAATAGTTCTATTCCTCCAAGATTTGCTCCATTTCATCAGGTTGACAGTATGACAGAGCGTGTGTGTCCAACAGAGGAGAAAGATTTGAGGATTACAATTCAAATATTATCTTATAATATTTATCCCTATATCTTATAAAACTATTAAATGCTAGGGACTCAATTCATGCCTGATGTAACTCTGGCTCAAATCAAAGAGTTGCAGCAGCGATGAAATTAGCCTTATGTGTGTGTGAGTGTGTGCTTTTTCCATAGATGTTGCTAGACTTCAGGATGTTAAGCTTTTGTAAACCTCCATTAAAGAGCTTTTATGAACTACTGTTGCAGTTTCCATAGAAACAGCAGATCATAATTTCTGTGAAAATATAAAACCTTTTTCAACACATTTGATAGTAATTTTCTCAAAATGACCTCCAGGTAATTAATGTGATAATTTGACCCCTGTTTTAACATTATTTTCTAAGAAACAAGCTGTATTGCTCCTTTAAAAATCTGAATGCATTGTTCGTACCAAGCAAAAAAGACCTTGAAAGTTTGGAATCTACTCAAGCAGGTATTGTATACGTGGCCAGTTTATGTTTCTGCTTCTTTCAACACATTTCTCTGACCTTGTGGAAGATTACATATATGTGTATGACCCCTGCGCCTCTGCAAAATTAGCAGTCAGAAACCTGAGAAGTGAAATCAAATAAAAACTGAGTTGTCCATCTGTCTAAATCCCACTAAGAACCTCTGTTCTCAAAACTTATGAATTTATTGCATGATTTGCATGCAACATGAAACACTTTTCATGAAATTGCAGCGATCACATTCTCTCTCTGAGTAATGCTACCTTTCTGGAAATGCTGAGTACAGTGCCAAGAGAACAACATACCTTTCCGAATTTTACATTATTTTCACAAGATGAAAAGAAAATGAAGTCAAACAAGATTTTACTTTAACCCCACATACTTAACTGAGATGACTGATTTCTATTTACTTCAAGAATTGATTAGAATTTGATTCTGATGGTGGCATTAGACATCCACAATTATGGAAAAATGCTATCAAACTTTGATGACTTTAGAAATCTATTGCTGAAAGCCGCCTCTGGTTATATTTATCCTAAATCTTTATTTCTCCTGATCTACTCTCTCTAATTACAGGAGTGCATAATTTTTCTTTCTTTCTCTCTTTCATTGTTTTCAATATTGCAATTTTGTTCTCCTTTGCCAGCTGAACTCTTTTTACCTGGCGATACTCTCCCTTTTTGCTTACCGTTCTGTATTTGTAGTTTTTTCATTTTTTTGTTTCCATGAGAAGATCTCATGAATCATCTGTCAGTTTTCAGAGATTCATTTCCTAGTTATGCACTTCCACATTTTTTATAGTTTTACACAGAATGGCACCTTTGTTCTAAAATGAGTGAATGTAAAAAAATCAAATGAAAGGATGCTACTTTCTACATCAAAAATTTGGAAGTCTTCTCCAAAAGGGATTATCATAGAATCATAGAATCATGGAATGGTTTGGGTTGGAAGGGACCTTAAAGATCATCTAGTTCCAACCCCCCTGCCTTGGGCAGGGACATCTTCAACTCGATCAGGTTGCTCAAAGCCCCATCCAACCTGACCTTGGACACTTCCAGGGATGGGGCATCCACAACTTCTCTGGCCAACCTGTTCCAGTGCCTCACCACCCTTATTGTAAGAAATTTCTTCCTTATATCTAATCTAAATCTACACTCTTTCAGTTTAAAGCCATTATCCCTTGTCCTGTCACTACATGCCCTTGTAAAAAGTCCCTTTCCAGCTTTCCTGTAGACCCCCTTTAGGTACTGGCAGGCTGCAATAAGGTGTCCCCGGAGCCTTCTCTTCTCCAGGCTGAACAACCCCAACTCTCTCAGCCTGTCCTCACAGGAGGGGTGCTCCAGCCTTCTGACCATCTTTGTGTCCCTCCTCTGGACCCGCTCCAACAGGTCCATGTCCTTCTTATGTTGGGGGCCCCAGAGCTGGATGCAATACTGCAGGTGGGGTCTCACCTGATGGGAGCAGAGGGGCAGAACCCCCTCCCTCGACCTGCTGGCCACGCTGCTTGGGATGCAGCCCAGGACACGGTTGGCTTTCTGGGCTGCCAGCGCACATTGCCGGCTTATGTCCATCTTTTCATCCACCAGTCCCCCCAAGTCCTTCTCCTCAGGGCTGCTCTCAATCCACTCATCCCCCAGCCTGTATTTGTGCTTGGGATTGCTCCAACCCACGTGCAGGACCTTGCACTTGGCCTTGTTGAACTCCATGAGGTTCACACAGGCCCACCTCTCAAGCCTGTCAGGGTCCCTCTGGATGGCGTCCCTTCCCTCCAGCCTGTGGACCGCACCACACAGCTTGGTGTCGTCGGCAAACTTGCTGAGGGTGCGCTCAATCCCACTGTCCGTGTCGCCAACAAAGACGTTAAACAGCACTGGTCCAAATACCAACAACCCCTGAGGAATGCTACTCATCACTGCTCTCCACTCGGACATCGAGCTGTTGACCGCAACTCTTTGAGTGCGACCATCTGTCAAATCCACACCTCTCCAATTTAGAGACAAGGATGTCATGCGGGACACTGTCAAATGCTTTGCACAAATCCAAGTAGATGACATCAGTTGCTCTTCCCTTATCCACCAACGCTTTAACCCCATTGCAGAAGGCCACCAAATATATCAGGCACAATTTGCCCTTAGTGAAGCCATGTTGGCTGTCACCAATCACCTCCTTATTTTCCATGTGCCATTATTTGCACATGCTCATCAATATATGAAAACTACCAGCTGATTGAAAGTATCATGGAAAATATATCAATCAGTGTCTCCTCAAACAATCTGGACTATTTTATATATTTATTTAGACATATATATTGAAGTTTGAACATCACTGTTTCTGAGAGCATTAAAACATGCAGAGCAGCAATCCCTCTCCTTCTGAGTCAGACCCTCAAATTGTTCAGTTCACATGGAAGCTTATTTTTCACTGGCTTCTGTTACTATTGGAAACACTGCTGTTCTCATGGACAGCATTTTAAAATATATGTATACCTATTTGCCACGGATCTCAGATACTTTCTGTCTAGTACAGAAGGAATTCTCTTTATATGCTTAATAGCAATAGAAACTGTTGGACTGCTATGGGTTGTTTGTTGCTTGCTCCAGGAGACGGCTATTTCTTGCTTAAACTCTGTTGACCACCTCTTTCCGTAAGCTGTCGTTACTGAGAAGACTTTCCTTTATAGAAGACTGTATTTATAAGGAATAAGAAGACGTGTATACAAAAGCTACTTCTGTTCACTCTTGGGGGAGAAAGAACACTTCTCTTCTACAAATATGTCAGTGGTTTTTCCATGGTTCTCAGGTTTTGACCAAAGTTTCCAAGTATTCTAATAGGTTCTTCAGCCTCCAGTGTGTAAACCAAAGGTATTATCTGAAAGTGGCAGTACGACCCTAGGGTGATTCTCATAGGAAACCAGTAGAAACATTAGTGAACAGCTCCAGACTTGTCTCTCTCACACAGGAGAGTTTAGAGTTGTTTTGCCATAGACAAGGGAAAAAAACCTGCCTTTTCTTCTTGTATTCTGCATGACCTTGTAAATATGCATTTAACCTCATCACTTAGCTGGAAGGACTAACATAATTTTAGTTTTTCAAAGAGGCCTTTACCACTGTGTTCAATCTCTTTTTATGTCATCTGAATATCCACTGTTTTATTTACTTCTTTTTCCCCATTGAGTATTTAAAAAAAAAAAAAATCTTTCCTGGAACTTTACATACTAGAAAAATCATAACCTCAAGTTTCATACTAGAGTATTTATTGCTAAAGGATACTGGATTGCTGGGTTGGCTGTCAAAAGCTGCCGTTGTTCTCTTCTACATGTAAGGGCTACTGCTCAAGGGTTGCCCTCTTTCCCTTGAAAAACTGCAATGGGTGCAAAAGTCCTGTAAGATGATCTAGCTACAAAATGTGTTCTAATTAAAACTTTTATTGTTAGTAAGCTTTCTCTGTGAATGTCAGAAAAACAGAGAAGATAAAAATGATTCACAGAAAGAAAATTCTCTACCTATTAGAGCATCTCTTTGTGGTAACTGCACTTTTTTACCCTGGAGTAAATGTAACATAGTGTGCAGGTTTTGGCTGGGATAGAGTTCATTTTCTTCACAGTAGCTAGTATGGGTCTCTGTTTTGGATTTGTGCTGAAAGCAGTGCTGATAACACAGGGATGTTTTCGTTACTGCTGAGCAGTGCTTACACAGAGCCAAGGGCTGTTCTGCTTCTCACCCCACCACGAGCAGGCTGGGGGGGCACAAGGAGTTGGGAGGGGACATGGCTGGGACAGCTGACCCCAGCTGACCCAAGGGGTATCCCAGACCATAGGATGTCACGCTCAGCATACAAAACTGGGGGAAGAAGAAGGAAGGGGGGACATTCGGAGTGATGGCGTTTGTCTTCCCAAGTCACCGTTACACGTGATGGAGCCCTGCTCTCCTGGAGATGGCTGAACACCTGCCTGCCCATGGGAAGGAGTGAATGAATTCCTGGTTTTGCTTTGCTTGCACACACGGCTTTTGCTTTACTTGTTAAAATGTCTTTATCTCAACCCACGAGTTTTCTCATTTTTGCTCTTCTGATTCTCTCCCCCACCGCACCGGGGGGGAGTAAGTGAGCGGCTGTGTGGAGCTGAGTTGCCAGCTGGGATTAAACCACATCACTTTATGAAATTTCCCATCTCCTGCAACTGTGTATTTCAAGCCCACAAAATAACAACATCATTTTGTAATAAAGTTTCTAGCATTTCATGTATTTTCTATATACCTCTCACAGTTTATGTGTACTTCAGCTGTCATTTTACCTTTCTGTATATCTAACATCTCAACCCTTCTTCCTGCTTGCTTTCAGGTTCCCAACAATTTACCAGCAAATTCTCAGGAGTACACTCACTGAAAAAATGTATTTTAGATCATCTAGTGATAAACTCTTCTGGCATCAAGCTGTAGTTGCAATGGATTAAGACTAACTCAAAGGCACAGTTTAGACCGACTTTAGGACACTTAAAGAGTACTCCTTTGAAAATGGGACACTTGGGTTCACTTCCCTGCTACAGTGGATGTTTCTTTATTTATTTATAAAATGGACAAAGGGTCAAAGGCATTACCTGAAAAAATGTGTTTCCTCCACTGCTTGGTGATCCAGGGAATCTCTTAGAAAGTAGGGGAAGATCACTTAAAATCCTGTTAGAGAAAGGAAGGAGCTGAAAGCTGGATTTATCGCATCTGGTGAGAGCATCCGTGTCCCTAAACTCCTGGGTAAAGTTCAGCTTCTTCTTGTTTTATATCTCCCTAGAGGTCCCCCAAATGGAAACAGTTTGGTTTTCAACCAAAGGATTTGTTTTTCCTAGTTTCCTTTGTTTTCAACAGGAAAATTCTAAATTATCAAGTCAAATTTGTTAATGAGTCAGAAGAATTGATTAGTTGTACAGTTGTTTCCATGTCCTTGTTTCTACCTACAACACACCCAGCACAAGGCAGGGAAAGTCATCACCTGCCCCATAGCACACCCTAAAGCAGACATGTACGTTATTAGCAGGGCAGCTCTCTGGTTGCACCAACAGTGACTATAATGAGGGCTTAGACAACTACTACATTTAAAGACATCTAAATTCAGGTGTATTAACTTTGAATTGAATCCAATTCTTAATGTGCATTCTTATCTCTCGGCTGCTCTTCAGATTTTTGGCAATTCTTCCCCCACCTATTTCCCATCTATTCCTGTATGGTTCAAGTTGATATTAGGCTGTTACTATTCATTTTTATACTATACATTTTTCACTTCAGAAAGAGATTTGTAAAGTGTCCAATTTGCATTTAATTTTGAGAGCTACATACTTAACTATCTTTTGTCTATTTAAAAAAATTCACCAGAGTTTACAGGTAAAATAAAAGGAATGCAACAATAGGGATACTGGTACAAATTCTTATTATTATCCAATCATTTCCCAAAGAGAAAATTATGATTTGTTAGCACTCTCCAAATAATAATTCAGCACACAAATCTTACTTTACTCAGAGAAAAGATCCTACACACAAACATATTTATCCTGTTGTCAGCCATTTACAATCCACCACCTAATCCTCTCCAGCACTAATCTTTTGTAACACATAAAAATATTCAATCACACCTACTAAAAGGAGATGATAGAAACAACATTATAAAAAAGAGATAGATTTGGCAATATCACCTTGAGGCCACGCTAGAGCTGGGACACACTAAGCCAGGCATTTTATACACACACACACACACACACATACATATATATGTATATGTATATACATACATAAAGAGATGAAGTCCATATGTGTAACAAGAAAATGTTGACAAATGGCAGAAAATTACCATTGTTTCTTGATAGTATGTTTCAGAGATCATTTGATATGATCATGATGAACATGATTACTTCACTTTTTTTTACATTCTTGAATATGATGTAATGTATCAACACATTAATTGAAATTTTGGTCACAATTAGCATGTATTAAATTCCTGATTAGTTGTATGCATTTAGAGCACTTTAATTGGTTTGTTTCCATTGATATAATGTAATGTGTTTTAAACTATGTAATTTAGAGGTGTGTATTTAGTTATCATTGATTAGCTAATCAATAGTATTGTCACAAGTGTATGAATGCTGGGTTAATTATGTCTGAAACTCACATTTCTCAGGAAATAAGTGATATAACAATTTTCCCTCTGGCTGTGTTAGCACATCATTTGCTTCTTTTATTAAGTCATGCAGATACTAACATGAGTTTGCATTCTCTCGCTTTTTTTGTAAAGCACTTCAAATGTCTAGCAGATCTATTCCTCTGATTAACTTCTTTTAAACTTGTAACTCCCAGTGACTTACAAGAAGTACCCATACAAAATATTTACAACACATTCACACCAGTGAAATTAAAAATTCAGACACCACAGACAGGAAAACTAGCATCCTCTCTAATTACAAATTCTGTTTTGGTTTTTTTAGTATCAGTTTTTGAGATCTTTATTCAAACTGAGCAACATTTGGTACCTACCGTCATCAACAGCAACACTGCCATCGGTTTCAGCATGGCTGACGTGGCTGCATTGCTGTTATTGAGGGGGACTAGTTTCAAACAGCTCAGTAGAACTAATCCAGGAAAAACATGATTTAGCAAGAAATATCACTTAGCCCTTGCATAAATATTTTTAGATTTTTAGAATTTGGAAATGTTATGTAGAATTTTTAAGATTCTTTATTCGTTGTATTAGGATTCTCTACACGACACTTAAGCATATTTTAATTTTTTTTTTAATAGCTATGACATATTTTTCTCTCTACTTCTTATCTGAGTTCATCTTTCCATTTAAAATAAAAAATTATTTTCCTCTGTGAATTTACCCTTTTCCATTTAGTAAGCTTGCTTTTTCCTCTGATTTCAATGGAACTGAAATTTTGTTTGTTTAACAATAACTTCAATTGTTTAAGCTCTATGTCATTTCAAGATGTTCTTATATACCAATTTCAAAAGTGACATTCACCTAACTGTGAGAGATATATTTCTTAGTAAACCGATACAGTGACAATACAATGTGCTTTTTGAGGTTGTACCAAAATATCAGCAAGAATTCACTACAGCAGATATAAAAGGTGTATTTCAGAACTACCAAGTTCATTTTGCAAGCCTCAGGGATAACGGAGAACCAAACCATGCTGCGTTATTTTCATTTTTCCCATGGCTCTTATGTCATAGCCAGTAGAGAAGTGATTACCAAGCTATGAGTTATAACCAAAGAACATATTAAATGTTCCTCAAAACCACCACAATAAATTTTCAGGCATTGAGTTTAATGCTTTGGCCTCATAGTCATATCATAGGCCAAGACAGCTTAGAAATTGCAAAATAAATATTACCCAATGTTGGATATGTTTCCAGTGGGAGACCACAAGGTTGTAACAATTCATCTGACTACCAACGGCTTTTTGTGAGTCACATAGTGAGGCAAGGGCTGAAGTGGTTTTGGTTCATTCCAGGTCATCAGGAGACTCACATTAAGGTTCATGTCTCCTTCCTCGGGCCAGGGTAGCGCAGCTGAGCCCTATGCTCAGTCTAGACTAAGACCTGGAAGGGAGTTAGTTGGCTGATCATAGATGGAGCATCTCACCACTTTACTAGAAAGATTTAGTGAGGAGTCCGTGCTCACAGGGAGTGTTGGGCACAAGTGGACATATCAGCTTTGACCTAGAAAGCCTTTGGTTCCACACCAGCTTACACTCCCTCTTTCTCCCCTTCTCTCCATTACTGTCTGCACCTAGTACCGAAGCAACTGAAACCATTTAAACCATGGAAATTAATAATATTTATTTTATTAAGAGCTATCTTTTGAATTGTCTTTTCCTCTTTATATTGGAAATGTTCAGGAAAGTCCAACCTACTGAAATAGTCCAAGACGAGCTTTAGAATTTAATACCAACCATCTGGAGTACACATAAAGACAAACCCTAGATAGATACTAACTAAAATGCAAGATGCTCAATATTCCATATAAACCTGAGAACATCCACACTGGACCTGACCAAAAGTATATCTGGGTCCCTTTCTTTGATAGTGCTTTAGATGTTGCCCAGTGTAACAGTGCAAGCACACTGCGGTATTTCCTCGTAGATCCTCTCATTTACAGTTATCTGCACTGAAGGCATCTCTTAGAAGTGATACTTATTTTTTAACAGCTCTTCATGGACCTTTCTTCTCTGAATGTCTCTAAGCACCTTCTGAGCTCTGCTAAACTCCTGGCATTCACAGCAGCCTTTGCCAACGAGGTCCACAGGCTGCATGAGCCACTGAACCAAGAGATTCCCAACTTTCCAACAAAGAAAACCATGTCTTCTTTGAGTAAGAAGAGGTCTCAAAAACAGCAGATCTCATAACTGCCTTTTAATAATAAGCAAGGTATTTTGTTTCATTTTAGGGATATTTCAAATTGAATTAGTTGTAATTACCACGTCCCTCTGCAGCTGATGCAGTATATTAATTTAAGTTAAAATAAAGTGCTCAGCATTTCAAATTAGAATGATAAAACGTCTAACACTTCAGTAAGAACTTTCTGCATAGTATGTGTCACCCAGTAAATTCATGATGTTGTGGCATAAATCCTTTCTAAATGCTTGATTTGGATGTCTTGTGCATCTCACCCTCTACTTTCCCACTCAGAAAGAACACGGCCAACTCAAGCTCATGCAAGTAGAATTTTTATGTATCATCATGCACAGCTCACGCTCTCTTCTTGCTGCTCTCAGTTGTCCCAGTAAACCCAAATGAATTTTGACCCTTTCCAAACTCCAGGTCGATTGTTTCAAGAATCAGTCAAAACAATTTTTATTTATTTCCACCCCACCGAAACAGAGGTAGTTAAAACAATGTATCTGTGACTAATAAAATTACCATCTTAGGAGCCACAGATACTAAAACATTTAAAGGTTAGGACACTCACAGAATAGAAAATGAAAGATTTTCAAACTAAGCAAGCAATGTGTGCACATCATCAGAAATTGTAAACAACAAAAACACAACAAGGGCACTTGGCCTACCCATTATCTGATAATAAGCATGCATCATCAGAGGATGCACGGTAGCTGAAACTGGCAATGTGCTATGAATTATGCAAACAACTAATAAAAAACTAGTATATTTTCAACTCTAAAATACAAATGTACTGAGTGAACTAGAAGCTGCATGAGGATGGATTAAATATACACCAATTTGCTTTTGAGATGTCTTTAATAAGTTCACAAAGAATGACATCTAACCTGAATGTTTTGTTCAGTAATATGCCAGCTTTGCCTTACCTCCCAACTAATAATAGATTTCAGCAGACTATATTTATTTATTTCATTGTTTGTTTTTAACCACTGATAACCGAAACAGGCTTCAGAATGGTTGCACAGAATTACATCATTCATTTCTTGTAGATGATATCCCTTCCCCCTCCTGTGTCACTTGATTCTTGACTGAGCTAAAGCACTGAAAAATTAGACTTCATTTCAGTATGCTAATAGCAATCTATCCAAAACAATGTAATCAAGGCCTCATGTGCTCCTATAATTTCATTCTTGACATAAGTCTGACAGCTATTTATTGTTGGAGGGAACTGTAGGGAGGGGAAGAGAAAAATTCCTGTAATTTCCCCTCCCCCAACAAACACAACAGCTTTGCAGTTTAAAGCAGTATCTTTGTGAAATGCACAAAATGGTAATAATCATGGGGTTTACATATGTCTTGTCTTAAGCAATCAAGGCAGAGAGTTAACGGAGAGGCACATTCAGATGTGCCAATTCCCAAACTGGCCACCTCTGATGAGCCAGCTGTGAGCTTCAATTGTCACATTATAATTTAGGCAAGGAGGAGGGGGGGGAGAGAAAGGCATCCAGCTCCACACTGGATGAACATAATTATTCACAGCAGGATGCTGCAGAATTAATTTAGCCAATCAGAATTATAGTGGGGGCTGGGTATCGGCAGCAGCAAACGTGAAAAAGGAGAAAGAAGGGAGAAAGAAAATCAGGAAAGGGATCAGAAAAATGTGACTAGCACCTTGCTAATATTTTGATTCTGCATCCC
Organism: Harpia harpyja; assembly: GCF_026419915.1. NCBI lineage: Eukaryota > Metazoa > Chordata > Aves > Accipitriformes > Accipitridae > Harpia > Harpia harpyja. Next base: position 2,962,213 of record NC_068954.1, on the reverse strand, counting down.
TCAGTGTACTTGGAATACAATGAAGTGAAAACAAAACTGTTACATAGATGTTCTTGGCTCAATGGGGCTGACTTGCAATTAGAGAAGCTGTGAATTTGGTTCATCAGGAAAAAGCCGACAATCTGAGGGGTTTTGTGAAATATCACACAAAATGCTACCTGGCTGTATCATATTGAATAATATACTATCAGATAAACATAAATCTGGGAACAATGCTAGCAATTCTGCATCGTTCTGGTTTAGCACTTTAGAAATTCTGCCAAAACACCACTTAAATAATAGAGGAGACATAAAAATAATCCCCAGCCCAGTCTGTACTCAAATGTGATCCACGTAATTTCATCTCACAATCTATCACAAATTTTGCGTTGACAACTTTTCATTGTGCAAGTTAAAAGAGCTGACCAGGGGAGTGACAAACTGGAGCTCTGCCATCAGAGGTCAGTAGTTTTGGACTCAGAGGCAAGCATTTTGTTTAATGATTCCATTAAACTGATCTCCAGTGAACACTGAACAATATTGGTCATCAATATGCTTCAGCATAAACCACCCACTGAGATGAATGGGGAAGTTAACCATTCTCACATGTTTTTCAAGTTTTCTGTGAATTTTGAGTGCAGCATTTCATTAGTTTACAATTTACCAATGGCTTTTTTCAGAACTTAACTGATTTTTTTGGTAGCAAAGAAACTAGTAAGATACATACAAGAAATCAAACAGAAATGCGTTATCCGTTACTTTAAGCTTTGTGTGTCCAGCCAAATACTTCAGCCTAGCTCTTCAGGTCACCAAGAGAGTAAATTTGGAAAGAAAGAATTCTTCCCATTTCTATTCACCTTACAGAGAACAGACAAGGACCAGGACCAGGGAAGTCATGCTCTTTGACCCTAGTATCCTCCTTTAACTGAAGCAAAGGATAATACAACCTACACTACATTAGCGCTTTCGTCCCTATTCCTCCTAACACCCTCTTTGCAGGGATGGTTGTAAAACTAGAGGGAAGATTGAAGAGATACAGAATATTTACACTGCCAAGATATCTAAACTTTTGAGTGTTGAATCTTCCCCACATAAACAGAAATATCTGTCTCTTTTTATAATATAGGGAGAAAAGTTCTTAAGTTTAGCTGACCTTAAGCTTTAATTCTACCTTAAGAGCTGCTTAAAGAAACAATATGTAGAAAATGTATCTCCAGAGTACTCAATTCATTTCCACTTAAATGAAAAATAAAATTACACTGTAAGGCAGAAGCTTGCTTTTTTTTTTATTTTCCTGGAATTGCACAAGCATGACAAATGTAACTGAAGCAGAATCCTTGAGTTCCTGTAAAAGTTAACTCAAGCTTCTGCTCTCTGATTCTGGTAATGGTGAGAAAAATGACAGGAAGGTTGGTCAGATTTTATTTCTGGCAATAATTTTGATGTACACCACTGTCAATGAGAACCATGATTTAATCTGTAAGGATATAAGGCCTTGCGGTAAAAATGGTATAACTACAAATCCTGATTAACAATCACTGCAACAGTAAAATTGGTTCCCATAGCAACAAGACTGAAATTATACAACAAATGGCAATGCCATATCAGATAAATCACTCCATGAAATGTCCCTTTTTGGAAACCATTTGGCTTTCTGCTACCTTCATCTTTAAGGACTTGCAAATATTACTTTCAATCTCCTGATCCTCACTGCTCATCCTCTAAATTCCATCATCATTTGTTCTTCTAATAACCAAGGTAAAAGAATAAAATAAAAGTAATAAGAAGACAATATGGTATTTAACATCTGAAAGCTCATTCCAGATCCTGGCAGTTTAAAAAAATACACATTCCTATATATTTTATAATTTTTTTCTCTTTTCATTTGCTCTATGTTTATTTTATGGTATTTCCATAACTTCAGCTTCCAAAAGCAAATATTAATTTTAGATATTTTGCATTTGTAAAACATATGACTGCAGTCACCCTCTTTGTATGCATTGCTTCTGGAGACAAACACTGTAACCAAGGAAGATGTGCACTATAAAAGAAGAGAATAGCACTTAGACATGGAATTAGAAATTATATATTAATCACTTACTTACAAAATGTACAAAATCTCTTTGAAACTGCATTAAGAATGACCCTTTGACTTAAAAAATGTGTGATTCCACCCATGTACCCAGGTACAGTTTGGCTTTGTGAAGCTGTTATTACAGAACTGCTTAAAGAAGTTGTGTATTATCCACTGCTTTAGGGAATCAGCTGTTTGCTACAATGATTGTATACATACAGAGCTACCAAAATATAGGTAGATAGATAGGTAGATAGATAGATAGACAGCCAGAGCCCTATATAGAGTACCAAAATGGTTAGGGGTCTGGAACACAGGACACATGAGGGGATTCTGAAAGAATAATAAATTTACCTTAGACCTGGTCAAATGCTGGGGCAGGGCTCAGAAAGTCAGCAGTACCTGTCCAGTCCTCAAATAGTCAAAGCCCTGAGCAACCTGCTCTAAGTGCAGGATGTTGAACTGAAGACCTCAGGAGGTCCCTTCCATCCAACATGGTCCTAGGCCTCTGTCTCCGCTAGGTCAGGGACAGCATTCATCTCTTAAATTTTAATGATCCTTCCTTCAAACAAAAACACCCAGAGTAATTCTTTGAAAAGATGTGGGAGAAATCAGTCCCTCCACAAAACACCCAAAAGCCTCTTGAGTCTCTTACACTCAGAAAACAAAGCAACACTATTGTACTAGAGCTGAGAAAGCGGTTTCTTCTTTAACTGAGAGGCTAGCCAAGACTAGACATGGCTGTACCAAGACAAAGGAGAAACACCATCTTTCAGACAACAAGCCAAGAGCTGCAGGAGGAGGACCCTGGAAACCTCATCTAACCTCAGTGCCAATGGTGAAAGTGAGACGTGAAAGGGTTGCCAGAATTTACTGTTTTCATCTGGACTTGTCTCCCTTTCAAGCCATGTAAACACTATCTGTTTGTTTAATCCATCACAAGTCTCTGAACCACAAACCTACAGTGCCGACATGACGGGAGTTGTTGAAGAGTTTACATTAGCGAAGTTCAAATAATGAAGAGTTAAATCACCGTGTCTCAGCTCTTCAAAGACAGAGATAAAGAGCAGACCTGCTCCCCCAGACTGCACATCAGCCTCCAGAAGCAGTTCCTGGGCTTGGTTTAAATCCAAGAAGCTTTAAGATGTATAAAGGGATCTCACACAGACCCATGCAGGTATGACAAGAATCAAAGAATTCAACAGAAAAGAATGCTGGTGAAGAACAAAACTAGCAGTTTTACAGAACTTTAAATAGGAGCTAGCACCAAATAAATAAACCTAAATGGCAACCAAACAACTTTCAGCCTCTTAAGATACTAAGACTTAAAAATATACTTTGTCCATCTAGTGTTATAGCTGAATAGATATGAATAAAAGAAAGACAGAAGCTTTGGAAGGCGGTATTTATTGTACCCCGTTCTGAAAACCAGCATCATGATCTGAGCTTGAAATGCTCTTAACATTTCTGTGCAGGAGTACTATTAATACAGAACAATGCTGTCAAAAATGTGGATTGTATATATTCAGGTAATCTTTTCAGTGGGGCTATTTTGGGAACTAGAATATTTTGCCAAGAATTTGATCAACACAGACTACAGCTTATAGACTAAACTTTAGCAGAGAAGCATCTTCTCTTTATTCTTCCCAATACCATAACTTGAGTGAATAGTGTGAACTCAGGAAGTAATTCAGATAAATGTGAGCATAGAAGTGACCACAATAACTTATGTTGTTTAAAGTAATCTGTGAGAATTATAAAATATAAAATGCACTTTATTGTGATGACTATGTGAAAGTTACCTGGCAATGGCATCTGAGTTTTCTGTCCATGATGAAAACTGGACTTGTCAAAGCTCAAGGAATCATAATTATGTGCTAGTTTTTTGTTTCATTAACTAAGATCCTCATATCAAAAGGAAAACAGCAGGAACCTTTAATTTTGTATCTCTGGTGAAAACAAGTTAGTTCATCTGAAGTTTCTATCACAAAAAACAAAATTTCTGAGCATCATGCTCTACATAGGAGACCTTTTTGAACATATACTGTTAAATGGTCTTTCCTTGCCAGAGCACTAGTGGTAAGAAGAGATCTCCATGTCATCTCTATGTCCATCATCTCTGCTCCTCTACTGAGATCAAATTAGAAGAGATGATCTTACGTGTTAATCACTGTCATTAACCAAAAAATATCCTTGAAAAGTCCACACTCCACAGGGCTTGCTCAAGAATTGACCTGTTTGGGGGTTTTGCAGTTGGAATCAGGGTAATCAGGTAACTGTTTTACAGTAATAAGCTTCTAAGCTAGGAATTAATTGATGTAAATCAGTGTAGCTCTATTAAGTTAAGTGTGGCTACACTAGTCACACCAGCTGAAGGTCCCCATCGTCTGCCCCTTCCCACCACCTCATCATGGCAAAATCTAAGTCTGAAGACTGTGATTTGCACCGGTTAGGTATTTTTTATATAAAACTATCATTTTGCTCTTTTCGGGCATAGGTCTTCAAAGTCAGTGCCAACTCGTACCCTCCCTCACTTTCATCTCCACTCCAGGTAGAAGTTTTGCTGCTTTTTCTCCAACAAATTTCTGTGAGATGATCTTTCCTTTCTGTCTTGACAGCCAAAATTGTAAAGCAAAGACATGTTATTTCCATCCATAACTGTCTCCCAGATTCACACATTGCACTTTCCCCTTCCACACAAAACACAGCTGAGGTCACCGTAATTACTTGTCACTGAATTCTTCTGTTAGATCCTACTACAGACACAAAGTTAAAACTTTCTGTATTTAATACTCTCAAATGAATTGTATGACCTTCTGGAAGTCTCTAACCAGCTGCTACTATAATATTGTTACTGCGATCGATGTACCAACAACGTGAATTTCAACACACTTTCCGGCTATTTCGCCATGTATGTTTTTTATTTTATTTTATGCTGAATTTTGCACTCAGAGCATCCTAATACTCCCTCATTTCTCCAAATTCTTTTGCAAAATCAGATTTTCCATAGACTTGACAAGCAATTAACAGTTAAAGATCACTTTAATGATTAGACAAATGTGTAGGACTAAGGGGTGGTGATTAACGACATCAGCTCTTCACCCGGGGAACTATCTGGGTACCACTATCATAGCAAACCGCAGAACATCATGGCCCATTCTCTGGCATGACGCCAGTCTGGCCGCATCCACACTAACCTCTCTCATCTTCCAAACCAGGAAGGCTCTATCCAAAGTGGTGCAAGTACTGTTTCAGTGGTTCTCATCTGCACTGCCAAAATGTGCCCAGGGACTGTCTGATAAAACACTAGTTGGGTGGGACCAAGAGCCTTAAGAGTAAGAGTATGTAAAATACATTAAGAGTATACAGAATATGAGTTTCAGCTCTCAGCAATTTAATTTACTAGCATGAGCATAGCCTGTATGCACCTATTTTTTATCACTTTCCACTCCCATACTGCTGCTTGTCTTAGTATATCTGATTTGGGACAGCAACCATTTCTCCTTGTATAGATATGTGTGCAGCATACAGCACATCGGGATATTACACCAACACTGATGTATCATTTCTAAAATCATGTTTTCAGAGTTGATGCTTGTTTTTCACGTAAATCAATAACTCATGCAGGAATGTAAAGTAGTACAAACGTTTCACACAGCTAAGCAGAATAAGTATACTTACAAAGTTCTGCCGCTTTTTTTCACAGTTTTAATGCCATTTTCTCTGCTCAAACTGACTACAGCATCTCCTTTAAGAACATTTTTTCCTCTAGCTTGGAATTGTCTATAGTTGATGCAGACAATGAGACGGAAAGGCAAATGAGAGAATGTTCCTTATTGATTTCTGCTGTGAAAAAAACCCCTGCAAATAGTATTTTAATGCTTTACTCCAACATAAATCTAATTAGAGTTATTCAGAAGATGACATTAAAACACTGAAAAATGAAAATAAAAATTGCAGCATCAAGGAAGTGATAGCAATCTAGATCGCAAATATTTTTTCCTAAATCATTACCTTGAATATACTTCCAAGTTATTTATTTATTTTTATAAAAATAACATTGCTGCATATTTATTTGCTCCTCTTGCCTGGGACAGAACTTAAAATATGCATGCTAAAAGATCCCCTCATCGTGACTTTACAAGTGGTCTTTTTGTAAAATTCATAAAATTAGTAAACCACACATTCACCTGTTTTACCTATTGCAATTAACTCAATTTCAGTCCTCAAACCCATTTTTTTTAAATCTGTAACTGGTTTAAAATGTCAATCACCATATTAAAAGGAATCTAAGATACACTGGCCCAATCCTGTTCCCAGTAGAATTAAAATGAAAATTTGCCTTGACTCTGTTGAAGTGAGATTCAATTTTAAAACACTTTCCAGAAAAATAAACATTTATATGCACAACACAGCGTATGAGAACAAATGTTAAAATACTATGAAAGGAGACGATTTCTTTTTCTAAAGGAAGTTTTACATAAACAACATATAAATAATTTTGTAAATATAGCAGAGTGAATATTTACCACCTATATGGAACAATAATGTTTTTCACATCTTTAAAATGTAATCCTTTTGCTCTCAGTAGTTACTTAGGCAACGTAAACAGAACATGCCAATGAAACAGAAAATTAATACACATCATATTTCTCCACAAAATACAGTATTTCTCCATAATTACACTGGGTCAAATTTAGAGGATGATGTGCTCAGTAACCCAGAGATGTACCATAAAAGCACTTGCAATAGAAAAAGTATATATATTTTTAAGAAACTGAACTGCAAATATCAGCCTATTTTTAGCAGAGGGAACAAGTTAATATTCATTCTACTAACATTAAATCTTGTAATATGACACTCTATCTTCCTGGTACACTTAACCTCAGCTTTATGGCTGCAAGCTGTCAAGAATTCACAACTGATAAAACGAAGAGTCAAATCAGATTCTTGGTCCTGGAATTTACACTCAGAATTTTTTTTAAGTCATAACTTGTACTGAAGACAGAATTATTTATTATGTCATATTGAACAGACATAGACCTTTTTACAAGCTAAAACCACTGAAGTCGATGAAGTCACACTGGGCTTGCCATCTTCTAAACATTGTGGTTATCTGAAAATTTCCTTTTTTATTACAGCAGTTATCTAAGTTCACATGCTTTTGCTCTCACATCTCAATATCTGCAATGTCACTTACGATGGTGTACACTCTTTACTATAGAAGAAACCTAGCACTTTCTCTGTTGTTTCAAAATATTGTGGTTTTAATTGTGGGGGAAGGCTGTGTTGCAAAACCCTTAATCTTTTGCCCTTTTTGATACGATCCGCTTTCTGATTCAATGCTTACTTTTTCCCTCCTGTAGGAATCCTAACCCTAATGCAGCCTTTACTGCCACATGACTCCAGCTTTAGGGAGCGCATCATCCACTGAAACACAAATATCAGAAACTGTTCACATGCCACACAGTGGAAGGCAGATCAAGCTACTACAGTCATATGGTAGAAATTTTATATACAAAAATGAAAATATTTTTTATACTGCTATATCATTTCCTGGGGCTAGCGTACCTGCACTAGGAAATGGCAGTTTACTTCACATAGGCAATATGACTTTTATGTACTACTTATAACAATGCTATTGTCATGTTGATACTTGGTACACCAGGAGCAATGAGAAGAAACCTTAGGCAGGGTTTCTGCACATCCACAATAAATTCTCATCTTGCTATAGAGAGTCTTTGGATGGCTCTTTTGTTATTGCAGAAAGAATATGACAGTGTTGATAACGACACAACCCTATATCTTGCAGTGCCTTTGAAAGCTCAAAAAGAATCTGTCAGTTCAAAAAGTAACAGAGAAAATCTTCTGACTTTAAATCATGGAAAGAAATCAGTGCATCCACAAAAATAGAGGAAAATGCCTTGAAAAGCCTTTGAAGGAACAAAGAACTAGCAATAACAACAAAAAAGAAACAAAATTCTTGCTGCTTTTTAGGTGACATACACAAAATCCAGCAGTGTAGAAGTCAAAATGTTAAAATTTGTGCTAGTGCCACAGAGAACCCTGAGGGAGCTTACATTAGCACAACAAAAGTTTGCATATATAAGCTTTGATGAAACGAGTATGCACTGTTCTGCACAGAATATGAAGTTACAAAAGGTGTCAAAACTGCTGTGAAGACTATTCTGATGATGCCTTTAATGGAAGACAGAAAAAAATTATTTGCTAACATTTTATAGCCTCTTCATGTTCAAGAAACTGCATGGTACAAAGAACAATAGTGGATCTTCCCAGATGATAGAACAAAATCTTTTCCAGGTCTTTAAACTAGGTACCAGTCACTAATGAGGTAGTCCCAAAATCATCACGGAGATACAAAAAAACACACTAAAAAGAATACTTAGGAATAATTTAGACATACCACTGCTATTTTCAATACTTATAGCAATAATCTTTATCTAGTACACTTCTGCCTTACTTCCCATGCCAAACGTCCAGGTACTGCTCAAGATGTTAACAGCATAATTAAAACACAGCTAACTAATTTCGACAACTACCAATAGAAAAGGATCTTTAATTCAGGACAGCAGGGAAAGAATTCTACGATTGCAGAGCTCTGCTGAACTTTTCACTTAATTGAAAGCTTTTAAAAGGTTTCGAGGTAAGTAAGCGCCATACGGTAGTATTTTAACACAGAAAGACGAGGCCTGAGTGTCTTGCCTCTGCTCATATTAAAAACATTGAGTGCAATGTTCATGGCGCGCTGTGAGATTCAGACATGCCTGCCATTCAAATTAATGGAAGATATGAATAAAAGCTCTTATCGGCTGCTCTGAGCCATTGACTGCATTTCAACAAGCCCTTTTTTACAGCAGTACTCTATTCAAATAATTCATTCAAGTCATGTTAAAATCACAAAACCAGGTGCTCAAAAGTTTGGAAATGCCAGAATTATGACTGTCCACATTCATTACAGTAATCCTGCTTGTGTGTATGCATCATGATACAGATGCAATTATGTCATTAGTTTTTTTCTGGCAGGACCTCAGCTCAGTTTTGTGAATAGGGTTTTATTCAGTACTTTGTTTTATCCCAGTACCTGCCTGTATCTAACAGACTGTATAAACTCTTCGCAACTACAGCTGAGAGCACCCATGGAATTGCTCAGCCCAAGCTGCAGGCCCCCAGCTCACCTCCTAACTTTCCTGGTCTCACAGCTCACAACAGTCAGCTTTATCCACCCAGCACAAACGAAACTTTGCACCACTTAACGGTCACCAGTGCAGAAAAGTATTTTCCAGCAGCTTTATTAAAGTAATATATTTGTTACAAATAAATAAATAATGTATTGTATTTATTATTCAAGCCTTTTTATTAAAATGCTTGTTCCCACAGACTGCCAAGAAGATCAAAGTAACTTGCCAAAACTTTTCTGAGCACAGGATGTAAAGCCAGGCTCCACATACTACTAATTGGATCGTGTGGCAGATACTCAATATCTGAAATGCAAGCAACATTACGTTTCATCTTACTAGCTTCTTGAAAAACACACGCCAACATCCAGCAGCCCAAAGACTGAGGTCAACAGAGAATGTGAAAATATCTCTGCCCCTCTTCCTACACAAGCCTGGGAGCCTTGCCAATAACAACTTACAGAAATAATTTTTTTTTATTATTATTTGCTGTGTACATGGTGATTAATTAAGTTGAAAAAATGCCCTTCAGCTTGATTCAGTGAATAACTAGAAACTCAGGATTCTGCAAAATGCAGGGTTTAGGGCAGGACAGGGTACTTACTCAGCACAGTTCCTTACTCCGCATTTGAGAAAGGGAGCAGATTTTTCAAGATGTCAGTAAGAGAAAAGAAGACAGCTTGGCTCAAAACTGCCAGACAGTCTCATTTGGGGAGATGTAGGTTAGTATTTGTATGACAGTATTTAGGCACCTTCCAATCCCAGATTCAGGAAAGTAGTATTTTGAGGCATATGCCATGACTCCATCCAACCATCCCACAACTCCTTTAAAGTCATCTACAAGACTGGAGGCAATTAATAAGAATTGTCATTGTGTCCTCAGAAAGTAATAGATATTACTACTCAAAATATTATGAATAAGATGCAAAAAAAATCATAAAAGGCAGCATCATGGGCTCAAGTCTAATTTTACATGTGCAATCACATTTTAAAACCACCTGCTTAACAGCAAATGCATAAATATACAAAGTAATCAATTTTATCAGGTAGGTGGCAATGTACAAGTTTGCATCTTAGGGCTGGTTTTCAAATTAACTTCTCATTTTTTTAAATTACAAACACTGCTTTATGCCATAATTTAGTATAGCATGAACAGTGTATCTAAATAAATGTTCACTTCCTGTCTAAATATGAAAATAGTGCTTTTCCTATCACATAAAACTAATTATTGTAGTTTTGCATGGCAATGTTTTTCAAATTTGCATTATGAATTATTCATGATGTTGAGTTCAATACAGTCATTTTAATGATAATATCTCATCAAAAAAGTTTTTTAAGAAGAATTAAACACATCTTTAAACAAAAGAAACAAAGACTACCAAGTTAAAATAATTTTTTCAGTAGTTTTAGGGAGATTAAAGTTACAAGCAAATACACACACAGCCTCTTCAAAACCAGGCAGCTATTTTGATTCAGGGTGACACTTCCAGCCACAGTAAAATTAACATGTAAAAGCCATGCTAAGCTAGAACAAATGCAGACAGTATTTGAGCAGAAACTGTTTCCTTGGAAGTACAATGTTGAACTGGCTAGGTGTCAACTATTTTTACTTCCACCTTCACAGACTTTCACAATTTCATTTTATTGTGTATGAGAATTAGGGGAAAACGTGCACTTTGGAGATCGATGCTTAAGGAGGGGGCAAACAGAGGAGAATGCCTCTGTATGACAGTTAATTGTCACGGTTGTATGTAGGAAAATCCTAACATGGAAAGCATGGTTTGATTTCACATGTTGGAATGAAGCAAACCCTCACACCTGAGAAAACCATGACTTGTCCACACTACAGCTGTTATCATGTGTGGACTAAAATGTTTAATCGTGATATTTTGTGGAGAAATGAAGCCAGCGAAGTCTGGTTTCCTACAGATTCATAAACTTTGCTCCCTCCACTTTCTCATCTCATCTCACTTGATCACAGCTCCTTTCCAAACGTCATTTGACCCTTTTTTTACTGCTGAAGAAGCACACTGAGGCTAGTTTGAGGCCATGCTTCTGCTGATTAGACAGCCACAAGGATACATTGATCAGCTTGCCAACTACCCCTAAAGCAGAAGTACTGCATTTCCCTGCCTCTCCATCACTGTGAGCGCTCACTGCTCTCTCTCCTTCAAGTTATGCCAGCCTTCCTTCCAATTTGCTTGAAGCTGGCCAGCTGATTCAGAAGTTACTGGGAACAATGAGGGACAGACATGCAGCACAATCACCAAAGCTTTGTTCAGTTATAACACAGAGCTACAGGCTGGAAATCTTCTTTCCCCCTTGGGCAGAAGGAGATGAAGGAGAAATAAGAGAGAAATATACATCCAAAATGCTCTGGATATTTAACGTCTTCTCCAAAGTCTTCTCAGTCTTCAGCCAGCAAAGGAACTGCAGGACAAATTAACAGTTTTGAGGACAACTTAGCAGAATGATTCCTCCATTAGGCTGCAGTGATCAGTGAGAGAACGTTACCATTTCCCCACTAAGAGAGAAAGAGAGTCGGATGGTCACACATATTCTCCACTCCTCTGCAGCAGTGATTCAAGTAAGCTTTCTGTAAGCAAACTGTCTAGTGTTTTTTTCTTTTAATAAAAAGCTTTTTTCCTCTAGTTTTCCTGCAGTTGAACATATATAAAAGATCAAGATACGAGGACAGTGTGGAATATATATTATCTTCTGTGTCATTATATCAGATCTGTCTATCAAAGTTCTTCACCTCTCTCTTGTCACAGTTCATTATAAGGACCTGTTCCTTTATGACTAAACGATAGAGTAATATTAATCCTTACCAAATGTAAAAAAGAAGATATGATAGCATGAATTTAATAAAAAAGCTTTTATTCACCAAGGCATTTTTCTGAGAATATAAAATGGAATAGCACATCTCAGACTCTGTATGAATAGAAGCATATTTTCCTGAATGAGTTAAAATTTTATCTTCAGCCCACAGTTGTACGATTCATAGAGGCTAGATAGTCAAATAATTTTCAAAAAAAGTCAGATATTAAGATAAACACAATTCACATTGGAAACTATTTTATATTGTAAGTTATAGTTTAATTGTTATTCTATTAGGAAGGGACCATCTGGGTCACTGAGTCCAATCCCATGCTCTCAGCAATACACTGGTCATTTAATTTATACAATATTTAAGTGATTTGCCTTATTACTGCCATTGGAAGGCCAGTCCAGAACTTGATGTTTCTAAATTTTAGAAATGCTCTTCTAATTTTCAGGTAATTTTATTCTTGGTCACATTATGCCATGAACAGTGCCTGTGTTCTTGGATCAGTACAGCTCTTCAGTGTAGGCAGTTCTTTCCCCATGTTCACTGTATTGAGAGTTGATATGAGATTTAGGCAAGAAGGCTTTGCAAAGGGCGAGGGTCAAATGTACTTTCGGTGCATTGCCAAAGATATTCTGTTATTCAAAACACACTTGATAAATCACTGAAGTGAACCCTACAGTAGAGTGTTATTGGGAGGTTTGTCTAATCTGCCAATGTAATATAGCTGGTTTGCTACTGGGTTTGTTCTACCTGTTAAAACTTCGTCTTTATTAGCTTATTCCTGGACTTTCTCTCAAAGAAAACAAGTTCCTTCCCAAGCATGATATGTTGGAGACAATTCAATCCAAAGTTTCATCCCCATGGCATCCACATTAAGCATGTTAGGTCAGAGAAGGAGTTTGCTTTTCAGGCAAACTTTGTGATACTCTCCACTTATTGCTGTTTCACAAGAGGAATGGTCTCTGAGTGCAGGAAGTTGATTCCTCTTGGGTAAAACTAAACTGGAAGATTCACTCCAGAAATGCACCTAATACACTCCAGCTGCAAATGGGCATTCAGCCCATGGGGCCAGACTAAAGCTAATCCAACGTAAAAAGCCTTGAAAAGTCTGCAGTACAGGCATCAGATCCTCAATGCTATCTAAATCTAAAAATCCATTTCTATTGCTTTGCACTAATTCCTCCTGTAGACTTAGCCAAAGAGATACCATGGTTGCCACCTCCTGCCCTGGAATATGCTCAGCACTATCCCAGCAGACCCTGTGCCCTCAAACATCCCCACTCTGCGTAATTCTACAGAAACACACACCTGTGGATTTGCAAACCTTTTTCTGCCATTTGGACCCCCCCCCCCCCAGTTGTAATCGCCCTCCAGAAAAGCATAATAGAAAAAATCAGTTAGCCAACTGTGTACTAAAGAAGTCCCAATGTGTACAGGTGACCTGCATCCACCCTTAAAAATAGTAAGAACTGTTTTAATACAGCACACAGAGACTGTTTATACATTGAGGGTAATACAGGCAATCCTCTGTGCTCAAAACCTGTCATGCAAGAGGTTGCACAAGAGAACTATGAGATTAAAAATATCTTCTGCACATACAGGTCAAGTAACTTCTCCCAAAACAGGTTTTAAGCTTTTGAAATATAAACCTAAACTCATTTTAAAGACTCCAGGTATAACAACACTCCCCTGGGAAGTTGCTCCATACTTCAATGATCTTTACAGCTAGCAAACCAACCCCTGTTTTACAGATGAATTTATCATCGACTTCAGCCTTTCTATCTTACATTTTTCTCTGCAAAACTAAAATGTCACTCATTAGCAGGAATCTTCTCCACATACAAGTACTCACATACAAGGAGAGTTGCTTATCCATCTTCTCTTCATACAGAATTATAATTTCAGTTTTTCAAGACCTACATCATAAGTCTTGCTTTTCAGCTTCAAAATCATTTTTGTGGCTGACCTTTATTTCTCTTCGCTATTTCCACATCCTTCTCATCACGGAAACATCATCCACAGATGTATCATTCTTGATGTAGTCTTACCAATGATGTAGAGCGGTTTCAGGAACCATTTCCAATGATGGAGTAGCACTATTGCTTTTTTTGTCTGTTAAGAATTATTACTGAAAGTAAGCCTTTTGGCAACTTTTTAAAAGAATTTATGGCCTGGATGTTCAAAAATAAAGTATTTGCATGCATAACTTCCATAAAAATCAAAATGGAAGATGGATGTTTACATCCCTTTGAAAATCCAGTAGGCAACATCTCTACAGTATTTACCACTCTTAAACATGCTGTTGAATGCTGCAGCATTTCATTAATATCTTTAGCATGCCCAGGGGAAAGTGCTATTTTCCTTACTGAAAATAATATATTCAAAACAGCAAAAGGTTTGACCACTAACTAAGTGCAGATTTCACCAAGATGGCTACTCTACCAGTGTCCATTAGGGAGTATTGCTAATGCACATCAACCCATTCTATCACATACTTTGACAGATTAAATTTCAGTCTTCTGTGCAGGATCCTAAAAGGATTCAGATCCATTTTTGTTGCACCTTTATAAAATATCCCAACCACCAGATTAAGCAGAACAACTACTGACACCTCCGTTTGAAACCATAAGCATGCAGGAGTCATGCAGCCAGAAGGAAAACAAACAAGGTCTATGACTTGGTAGCACAGTAGCCAAAAGTCTTTACATTTTTCCTGTTACCTCAGAGAGGAAATTTGCAGAGAAGATAAATAAAAAAAAAAAAAAGAATTAGAATTACTGTGTCATGGCAATTTTAATTTGGCTCTGTTAGTCCCTAGCTCTCCTTCAAGGGCTATGTTTTCAAGCCACTCTATGTTTGCATTGTGACCAGGGACTCAAGATACCCCAAGATGACCCATTAAAAAGGAGAATTGTGAAAACTCATAAAAGTCAGTAGAAGAGGAGAGCTTACAGAAAAGCCTAATAAATTTATTTTTTTAAAAAACTAAAACTGCAGATATCCAATATCCCTTATAATATCTTCTCTCAAAAATTCTTTGTTTCTCTTCTTGGATAATTACTAATTAATGTGGACCTACAATGGCATCATCCCAGGGCTTTGCTTGTATCCAACAGAGCAAGGTTACAGCTTAGCCTGTTCCTCTTCACACTATATAAACAGTTATCTTAGTCAATCATCTCTTTATGTCATGCATGTCACATTTTCATGAAGCAGCATAAATGATGATGGCACATGTTTTGTGGGTTAAATTTTCTTGTGTGCTTTTAACAGCATTAAATCTGATGTAAAGCAACTTTGTAGAAAGAACCTCCTGGAGTTGAGAATTCATTAGCATGCCAAAGGAACTTGTTCCAGCAAAAATGATTACGCAAATACCCCTGTGAGAAGGGGAAAGTTCTTTGAAATGTCTCTCATGGTTCAAGACCTCATCTTATAAAGTGTAGAATGATTTCTGAGCTGCCCAGATATGCAGAAGGAATAGATTCTCACATAGCTTGTCCCAATTTTAACAGTGTTACTTGGTACGCTCTCACCTAAAACATCTTTAGAAACTGGAATTTTTATTGGTACAGAGAAAATCAGTGTATAAAGTCTAAATAAGGACAAAGTGACATTCCATGAATTAAAACGTTTGTTCTCTGAATCGATAAGTAGGCTATGTGCCTTTATTTTTTAAAAAATGCAAAACAAGCCCAAAAAGCCACTCAAACCAAGCATGACATGAAATCGTATGAAGCTGAGAAATCAAGACAATGTTGCTAGCATCCAAGTTTATTGACAGTAACTTTTCAACTATCCTCATACACCAAAAGCTTGCAGTACCCACAGATGAAAAGGTTATGTCTTCTTATGTGCTGCTTCTGCTTCATTTAAAGTAGTATTTGCTTTTAAATGCAAGTTTAACTTAGTTTTAATATTAATGCTTACAAGTATCTGTGATGCAGGGATCATGTACTGGTAAGAGACTGAGTGAAAACACATGAGATTGATTAGGCCAAACCTAAAATCCTAATAGAGTGATGAAATAGTAGAAATGAATCAAATGAATGTCAAGAGCCATATCTGACAGTGAGTCAGAAATCAGGAATACAGGGACATAATAAGTCACAGGTATAAAAGGACATTTAGAAGCATTCTTTTAAACAGGTAGAAAGTGATATTGGAAAAGAGGATTATGTAAAGCCATGTACTTGTTTGGGGAAAAAGAATTCTGGTACTGTGCATAGGTTTAATTTTTTTAATACATTTAGTATTCTAAATACTCATTTTTGTCTCTGTAAGAGTTGTGGTATTACAACAGAGATAAACAATGCACCGGTAGCCATCTATCATCAAAAGCAAAACATGGTTTAACAACAAATGGCCTTGAATCTTTGCAGACCCACAGGTAACAGTACTGGCAATGTAATGTGCCACAGGCAACATCAACCTTCACTCCCCCGTCCACTTAGGTCACAGCGCACAAACTCTAATCATTGCTGTGAACAACAGCAGACTCTCAAAGGCAACATGTTGCTTATCAGCTATAGATTAAGGACTTCTGGCCTGGCAGATGGGGTACCTGGATGGAGGCACGGAGACCTGAATTCTGTTTCCAGCTCTGTGGATGATCTCTTACATAGCCCTGGGGAAGGAGCTTCTTGTCTATACAGTGTAAACTCATCGATTGCTGACCCCAGTTCCAACAACCACGAAGGGTTACAATAACCACGGCGAGGAATGAGCTGACATACAGTTGCCACTGACCGCTAAAGACGGATACTCCTCAGCACAGAGGAAGCATTTATTCTTGGAGTCTGTTTCACCCTTTACAAGGCTAGGATGACCCGACAGCATGGATGGCCTGGTATTATGCGGTTAGAAATTGTGTTTAAGCTCGACCTCGTTAGCAAAATTCACCATTTCTTCCTGCACAGCTGGACTGCAGGGATCATAAAACAAATACTTCGACCATTTCTCCACTAACAAGTATTGAGAAAATACATGAAGCAGTTAGAAGTAAAGACTTTTTTTTAAATTTGGCTGCAGTTTTTCCAGTTACTAAGAGCTTGAAAATAATACTTAGGGAGAAGTAGATTTCTCTATACTTAACCATTTTTTTCAAATTGTCTTTTGTTGCTAGGAGACTACAATCTCAAAGTATCAATAATGATGAAGGACATTCTATTAAAGATATTTTTATTTTATTAAAGAATGATCAAAACAACTTGTACCTTCAAAACAATGTAAAACAAAAAATCTTTTAACTCAGAAAAATTCTAACACAATAACTCAATGTCTTCAAGGCTTGGGAACTACTTAAATGATGTGTGATAGACAGTTCAGCAGTATATCAAAACAGGTCCAGCATATTCACCATGCAAAAATATAATAAAAGAGATAATAAAAATGGGTGAAAGGTTTGTATCACCCTTGATCAAATAAAGCATTTGCTTCTACCCGCTAGAGGAGGACTGAGTCAGATGATCCTTATCTTAAACTATCACACAATCAGACATTGATCCAACATAATTATAGGATCATGAAAATGAGATGTAAGAAAATTTTAAAATAGGCAGCAGTGAAAAGTGTCACTCTGCACCCATAAGGACACAAGAAACCAAGCTGTTAAATAATCTCAACAAGAAGGATCCAACAGAAGCTTTGGAAAAAAACAATGCAGTGTTATAGATCATAAAAGAGAGAAACACATAAAATGCCCTTCTGAATATGATACAGTACTGACATTATTTTTGCAACCAACATCAAACGCTTTGCAGGATTCTTTATTTGTTGGGTGGATTAATGTGTTAAAGTTTCATTTTTAAGAACAATACGTAATACTGGAGTTTTGCTTTTCAACATAAATGCACAGAAAAACTGCAAGCTATAAAACTGTATATAGCTATATTAAAATTATGTATGCAGCTACAGTATTAAAACTAAAGTATTTTTAACATACTGAAAAAGCCACAATTTCTGAAAAGTCAGGTTCTGCAGCTAAACATCAAAAAGAATGCACAGATTTAAAAAAAAAAAGGTAAATAGAAACATGAGAAGGATTACAGGTACTGGGAAAATAGAAGAAAGTAAAAATAAGAGAACTGATGTTTCTTTGGGGTTTGATGATAACTCTGTGAAGATTTTTTTAATTCAGACTAGAAGTTTCTTTTAGTAGGCAGTCTTTGATCCAACTGAAAGCAATTAAGACTAAAAGCAGGGATATGGTGGTGTTTAAATCTCTTCCCGCTTTTTTCTAGCAGCAAGAACTAGTGTGGATGTGTGGCAAAATCACACTATACAAATACAAACCTCAGCTATACAAATAAAATCCGAGAAACACCACAACAAGAGTTCAATGTGCTTGCCACTCAGAGTGAAAAACAAGGAGAGCAACACAAAGTACAAATACAAGCCCAAAACCATTTGGGTAATTTTAACTTATTATTTTCTCAGCCCCTGCAGGAAGCTAATAGGCATATTTGTCATGTAGAAACACTCACTCATCCTCCAGACACATCTACAGTCAATAAGAGGAGACAGATATTTCAGTTAAGTTCGCTGCATTGGTCTCCAAAGATCTTCAGAGGTGACTAGTTCCAGTGATGATGCGGTACCTGGCTGAGGCACCCCGAATCGCAGTGGTATGGCCATCTACTTTCTTTGAAGTGCCACTTAAAGTTCTTAAAGCAAAGAGTTCGCTTACCATCAACACCTCACGCTTGTTTGATCCATCATTTCTGACAGGCAGGGCTCCCAAAAATGTGTGGATCAGGTGTGTTCAGCTCAGCTACTAATATCACTCAAGACTGCATCATCTTTTTGCCAAGGGTTCTTGGTAGACAAGAGTCTGGGAACCCTTAATAAGCTCAAATGCCAACAGCTTACTGTTCTCATTTTACCGTTTGATTATTTTAATGCTTTATCTTTGCTTGAATTGGCAACACATGACCAATCTACCAGAGTTCCCTCTGAGATGCATTTTCAGGACTCACGTTGCTCATGGGAGTTGAACACGGTCTTCACCACATTCTAGCCTAGACAAATTATGTGAAAGCCAGTATGGAGTTGTATAACCAACTACTACACAACTACCTTGTAAATGTCAGTATAACGCTATATTATGGCACCTGTACTGCTCCCAAAAGTAACTCTGTCAGAAGGAAAAGTCCCAAGGTTCATTTCAGTACCAACAAAGCTGCTACATTGCTGTGGTTTTCACTCTACCAGCTTTTGTACACAACTTACACATTTCTCTCGCCAATGAATCATAAGCTTCTCCAGTGAAAGACTGAACTAGAAGCACTAGTATCTGAGCATAAGCAGTAACAGAATTATCACTGACAGATATACACCAGTGAAAATTGTTTGGTAACACAGCATATCTTTTGCTGTCCTGGTAGATATTACCCTGATACATACCAAGAGGACAATGGTCATTTTAAATACAAACTACAGAAAAGTGATGAAAGAACCTTTTGCCATTTATGGATAAGATGAAGCTACTTAAAAGCTGTTTAAACTGTCACTTCTATATCATAATCATAATCAAGGTATTGTGTGCATTTCACAATATAAGGAATAAGGTGGGCTAGCTTGCCAATAAGGATAAATCAAGACATATATACAGCTAATGAAGAAATAGACCTCTTGCTGCCAGAGGCCTCACTAAAACAAAAGCCATAGGGGATGCCATTTGTGCTTGCATTTGTGAGCTGTGCATGAGTGTTCTTGGGCTGAATAATGAACTTCCTTGGTGCATTGGGGCTGGTTTATGGTTCATGGAAGCAGTTGCTTTGTATTCAAATGTAGTATTTTATGCAAGCTTTAAAAGAGTAAGATTCTTTTCTCTTCACCTTTATTGAAGCCTCTTGATATTAAAAATGTAGGCATATCACATGCGCTAATTTGGTGAAGCTATGTACAAATGTAAGATATAAAATAAAACCTTGCTGCTCATAATGATTACACAAGTTGTTAGTGTGTTAGTTCTCTTTCCAGCACACTAGGTCTGATGCACTGAGAATCTGGGGATACTGCTAACATGGAGACCCACAGCGGGTTAACTGCCTCCCCTGGAAACTGCTCTGCTCATGTTGTAGTCAATGGTAATGAGGAGGCAGTTCAATGGATGCCTTCTTTTGGGGGGTTTCCTCTCTGGCTCATGACCTTAAAATGAGTCCCCGTGAAATTCCATGTCTCGATCCCTCTTTTCACAGTCATGTCACAGTTACCCTGAAAGCCACACTTTCTCATTCCTTATTTTAGTTCTCCTCTGCAAGTCATCCTCCTTCCTTCCCTTCTCTGACTCATATATTCAGATTGCCTGGGGATTCATTTTTATCCCTCCATTTTCTAGCTTTCTTACTCCTTTATCACTTTACCTCCAACTCTGTATGCTGTCACTGTCATGCTGGCCTCCTGATTGTCAGCTGGACCTTCGGTGAGTCTAATATTGTTGCCCCTGTTCTTGAAAGAGGAAGACTAATTAGCACATCTTTTAAATTAATGCACTTAGCCTTACTCCATATAGCCACATGTAAAGCGTACACATTTTTAGTATACTGAAAAATACTTTTTCATCGTTTTTTCATTTTGTCATTGAACTTCTGGCCACTAAAAACTCTTCTAACAGAGACAGCTAGAAAAATAAGTGGCAATCTACTGTTACCTTTCAACCAATAAAACACTTTTGATGGATGAGCCATCTATATTTTGGTAGGTAAGCAACCTCGCCTACCTAAGCTGGCCCTGCTCTGAGTGGGAAGTTGGACCACAGACCTCCAGGGGCCTCTTCCAACCTACATTATTCTATGATTATACAACACGGTGCAAACCTTCACTTTTTAGTTTTCATTTCAAAAACTACAGTATTCCTCTACTATAGAATTACAGTATGAGTTTTTCTCTACTTAACTACCATTTTGATTAGCATGACCTATAGAGAAGGAGGGGAAGGGGGAAGGATGAGTGAGGAGGAAAGCCTGTGCATCTGCATTGAACTTGACACAGTTTTGAGGCTACCCAGAAAAAAAAATTAAGGCAATTTTGAAGATCTCTCTCTGTGTCTTTCTCAGTGTTCATCACTGTTACACTCTAGGATCCTGTAACTCAGCTCGAGACATTTTGCATCCCCACAGACAGCTGTAACTTCTGGACTGAATTAAATAATATAATTACAGCTGGACAGGAATTGATGGCATTCTTCAATAGCAATTGCTAGTATGCCTTACATTAAAAATTTGCTGGAAATAATCAATAAATAGATTTTTTTGTTTTGAAAAAAACCTGCAAATCTTTAAGAAGTATTAAAACATTTAGTTGCGCATTTTTGAAACAAAAATATCAGCAGCAAGCAAAGCTCCAGCTCCATAAAAGGGAAAGATTTTTCACAACAGAAGTGGTTAAGCACAAGAACAAGGTACCTAAAAATGCAATAAAATCTACATCCTCGGAGATTTTCAGTACTCAGCTGAGCAAGGCCCTAACTTTGAAGGCAGCCATGCTCAGAGCAAGGAATTGAACTAGATAACTTCCAGAAGTCCCACCTAACCTAACTCTTTCTGTAATAGTATGAAATAACAGTATTTTAGTTCATCAGTGTTTGTTTCCAAATTTAAGCATGATAACAACAATTTTAAATGGATAAAACTAAAACATTTCAAAATTTTAAATATCTCAACATTTTTACTTCTTTTACCTTTTTCATTTAGTTACTGGTATTTCTGAATCCTAAAACATATAATGCAAAACAGCTATACGAGTTGAACTAAAGGTCCGTTCAGACTCTTGCTCTCCCTCCAACAGAAGAGCACAGAAACAGTACAAAGACATATTGACAACGTCCTAGAATGTTTGCACAGCCTCCAGGGACTCCCTGGCCCAAAGCGGTACCTGTATTCAGTATCCGCCAGCAGACTTTTCTTCCATGATTTCGCCCAGCCACTTTTAGGAACATGTGCACTTTTACCTGATAGCTATATTTGAAATTTACATCCTCTGTCCTTTAAAACTTCCAAGAAAATGTGTACTACGTTGATTTTTACAAATACTAAATAATAACTAAATAAAAAATAAAAGCTTTAAAAGAATATTTTTCCTTAGTACTAATTCAGTGGGTGGCTTAATATAAAGAGGTGTAAGATCATTTTCCCTCCAGCAGCTATGTCATTTACACTCTTCAAAAACCTATTCTAAAAACCTGCTGTTGGAATTTCTCTCATTAATCGAGCTAAATAAGTCCCTGAAAGCCTTTGGTAAAACAGACACTAGATTACATTAATTAATCATTTAAATTTTCTTCTGATTTTTCCTTGACTGCCACAGGCAACCCTGCCTCTTCAAAGATAACTACAATGCAAGAACAATAACTACAGTTCACAAGGGCAGCAAGAGAATTGAAGCAGGGGTACATTAGGTGAAAATTTGAGCCAATTTATTTGCATCATATATCCTACCAATTACGTTGCTCTAAGCAAAGTTAAAATACACTTCTGTTCTGACTTCGTTTGCACAAAACAATAAGGCATTAGGGGATGGGGGTGCAGAAATATATTTTATTTTTAAGGAATACCTCTCTTGAGTATACGTAGAGGGAAGACATTTATTAACCTGCATGTACCAAATGCAGGTGACAGCACATGAGGACTGTTTTGTAAACTTAAATTGGCTCTTCATTGTAAACCTTTTCAGAGATTTGCTGCAACCAAAATCAGCAGTTCAGCTATGTCAGTACACAGTGACTTCCTTGTGCTTCCCAAAACTCATCCTCCTACAACCTCTGCTTTTTCCTCCTGTGTAACTAAATAGTCTGTTCGATGGTTAAATACGTTTATCCATTATATGCCAAATTTAGACACAGTAAAAATAAAAATGCATATTAAAGATTATCAAATAATTGTTATCAATATAAAATTTTACTACAACACTGTTCATCAGCATACACTGTTCATAAAAATCCTTTTGGTATCATTAGTGTTAAACTCTTTTACATAGGTAAACTGAGAAAGAGTTACCTGTACTTTATGTACTTCTGTTCATAATATTCAAGAATCAAAGACCTTTGTAAAAGTGAGTATCCATCAGCACTGATCACTTAAATCAAAGAACTGAAAGATTCTTATTTCTTGGGTGATCACACCTGTTACCATTCCATACAAAGAACTACAGAGTCTGCTAGCATCTAAAGCATTGAGAATTTCAAGAGGTAAATATCATGGTTTCCCTCAAAAACAGGACTGAGGATCAGGCACCCAAAATTTACTGTCACCTTCAGGTGGTCAATAATGAATATGTTTGATCTCAAACAGAAGTCAATAGTGGGGTGCAGTGATTTGTCTCATTTATATGCCTGTAACATACATCTGTTACTGCATGTACTTATAAAAACTATAAAACGCAGTGCGCCGTGAAACCTGCATACTGCCTTACTGGGTGAGAAAGAGGAGCCCACCCCACTAAAAGTTAATAACCTCCTTGTAATTCAGACAAGCACAAGAGAGATTCTTGCATATGGCGTGTCAAAAAAACAGCATATCTTAGCATGTAAGGTCACTTAGCTGTCAGGAACAGAAGCAGAAACTGCCTCCTAGACAAACGATGAACAAGAAATCATGAAGCTGAATAGGAAAGGAAAGGGAGGAAAATTCTAATTTAAGCAAATTTAAACAGGATGTAGTGTATGCACTAGATCCAAGATCCTGGCCCTGCTGACTGGCTGGTGTATTTATCTACTCAGCTAGTGTCAGTATGGACCTGGAAGCTTTCCAAAAGATGTTTTGAATGTTGCTATAGTGTTCTGTCAGGTGAAAGACTTTAATAGTGTGAATGTGGTCAGATTGAGTTAAGACTAGAAAACCATTCAGTTTACTACGATGACATAGCCTACTATAGATGTAGAAATGTATTTCAGGTGTGATCCTGGGATGAGTCAACCAAGCATGGGTTAATCTCCTTTCTACCAAGTATTTGAAAAGGTTGTAAATATCCTCCATTTACTCTAACTCTAACCTTACTGGTGATGTATGGTTTGAAGGCAGATGACTACCATGAAGCTATTCTACCAACTTCTGGTGCTGTACCTGAAACTGAGGGAGTAGAACACTTGTTCAGTAACCAGGCCCCCAGGACATATTCTCCAACATACCCAGAAAGTAACAAGAAGTTTCTCCATCTAGCTGCGCAGTTTATGAACTACTAAAGCGGGAGTATGAGAAAAGAGTATGGCTCCCACGAGCCAGCAATAAGCCGAAAAAGCTGTCTGACACAGAAGAAGCAAGCTTGAATCCACGGCTTCCAGTGCAGTTTGTAATAGTAACACAAAGACAGCACCTCCTAGTTTCAATCACAGAAGGACGTAGCTTGGAAGGACCACTGGAGGTCTGAAGCCTAAACACCTGCTCAAAGCAGAACAAATTCAAAGTTAGAACAGACTACTCAGGGTCACATCCAGTCAAGTTTTCAAAATCTCTAAGGATGGTGATTCACACTCTCACCATGAAGAATTTTTTCCTTACATGCAATCGAACTTTTCCTTGTTCCTGTTTCGCTGTTCGTAAGGAAAACAATTGATAGCCATCTCTGATGATTGAGTTGGATGTATGATAAGTCCTCTGTATCAAACACTACTTAGTAAGCTGGTGGCCACGCACAACACCAGGTTCAACTTTCAAATTATTTTAAAGTATAGAGACCATTGCATCCAAGTTGATACATGAATAAATAAGGAATGGTAATGGCCATTTTGCCATGCACAAATCATAAATACTACATCAGAAAACACTTGTTCACTAATTGTACACTGAGCAAAGTCATCAACATATGTAGGTCATTCCCCCCACAAAAGATGTAATTTATAAGAATACTATTCAGACTTCTTCAGCACACAAATTACAAATGATGTTACAAATCCTAGAATCTTCCAATTTGGACAGTGTCTATCAATTTGTAACTCTGTTTGGCAATACTGCTGAACTGACTGTCCTACTAGATTACCTGCATTTCAGAAAACATCATGCCAGCAACCATATGATCATGGCTGAGTCTGGCTTCTTGCTATTTCAGGTATTTCTGGACTGTTCCTTCCCATTCCTAGAAAGTCTCAGGAAGTGGAAAAAGGCTTAAAAATTCTCTGGAAGATCCCAACAAGGTCAGTTAACAAGAGGTAGGAGGATCAGTATATGGCTAAGTGCTAACAATGACAATATCTTGATGGTGGCACTGTGAGGTAGTAGCCCACATTCCCAGTTCAAACCTAAAGGGATTCCAACCTTCCTAAAATTCATTTGGGTGGTACTAATCAAGTCCCTTGCTAACATCTACTTACTACTGGCTTACACATTCCAGTGGCTGCAGAAAATGAGTAGATATGTGGTCTGAAGTTGAGCAGACTCCCATGGGGAGGCAGGAGATTCTCCCCCGCACTAAAGCCACCACTGCACTCCCAGTTATCTCAGACTGAACGACTTCAGTGAAATTTAGGCAGGCGGAATCTCACTCAGAAGCTGTTCACATGGAGGGCACTGTGAATCACCTTCATTTGAAGAAAATAAATGTATAACATGCTTATACAGAAACTCCCAGAATGGAGATTAACATTAGAGTGCCACAAATAGAACTCAGTTTTTATTTGCGAATTCTCTGAATGCAAGACAAAACTATGAAGGAAAGGAACAGGAATGCTGTAAGACAGAAAGTACTCCAAGACTACTGATAGGCAAAGATTTATAATTAATCAACAACAGGAATGCAGCACTGTTTTACAAGGCAATAATCCAGCTCCATTCCCTAAGGTAAAGCCTAGAAGAATGAAGGCCGAGTAGTTTTTTCAAACAAGGCAACTGGATTATTGCCCCATAAAACAGCATGGCACTGTGATTATTACCTTTGTGTTACATGCCCTTTTAAAATGTTTTTTCCCCATAAATGTTTAAAACCTAACAAGTAAAAAGATCAGGAGAAGAGAAAGGGGACATGGTCTAGAAGGTAAAACATTTAATATTTTCTTCTGATTTCCTGAAAATGTATCAAGTAAGAAAAGTAAAAGAAACAGTTTCAATCAGGGTTATTATAAATAGCAGCAATAAATCCTATTAATAAGCAGTATACTAAGATTTTACGTCTCTCTTATTCTTCACACATACGTTGTTTCCCCCCTCTGCTAGTTTTCTCCCTTTTCACACTCTCCCAAGCACATAAGCAGTTTATCTAGCATTTTTCCTAACACATTTAAATTTCACCTATACAATTTCACAATACACCACATTTCACCAAACCCAAAACAAGGCAAAGACTCAAATATCTTGGAGAATCTTATTAGTGATAGCTCATAAAACTTTAAGCCACATCCAGCCTTCGTCATCTCCAAAAGAACAGGACATCTGGAGAATACAGAGTGTCCTGTCTCAGTGCCTCAATCCACGCCTTGGCCTGACTGACATAAGGCAGTCCATGCCACCTGGTCTCAGGGCCAAAAATCACTTGGCCTTCTTTTATTTAGAACAGACATATTTAGAACAGATTGGTATATTGCATCATAGCCAGTAATGTAACAAAAATTCAATATACCTGCTAAAAAAATCATTCCTGGTAAGAATACTCCAAGGATGGACTAACTTCTTCATCTGTAAATTAAAACCAAAGTATTAGCTTCATTCACAGTAGCACTAAATATGTATGATTCACCAAATAAGAACATGATCAAAATAAGAAAATTCAGCAGACTCCCAAATCCTTTGTTTCTGATATTATATTTAGATGCGCCACAGCTGCCTCACAAGTCTGACATCTAGTCAACGTATTGAATTTAAAAGAAAATAACAAGTGGAACTTTTACAAATATTTCATCTCTAAAACCTCCTCTGTCTTCCATTTTAAAAACTTTGCAATTCCTCTAATAAAAATTTCTTTATAAAGGCAAACAACCAAAACAAATATGATTTCAACTGACATTGTTTTGAAAACATTAAATGGAATCCCACAGGGAAATTAAATGGAAATGTCATCTCTAATAATGGGAGAGAATGATTCATAGACAGAATCTAACATTTTAAAATATGTTACCTACATAATTAGAGGAGCCTAATTTTCCAAAGGACCAGTCTCTTACACCTTCCAATAAAATCAAAGACTAAATACAGATTTTGAAAGCCTGTTTCAACATACGTGCTTAAAATATTTGGCCATGCTGCAGAAATTAAATCTGGAAAGCCCTGAAAGCATGTTCCTGCTACCTAAGGCACGGAACGCGCTGGGTTCCAACTGCTTCACGAATGCCTTTTCAGAATAACTGCTATGACCAATGGCAAAATTACAGCTTGATTTCAAAATATTTGAACTACACAAAATTTCTGTAATCATCCTTACAACAGTTTAAACATAAGCTGTCCATTTAAAAACACTGGGACTTAGGAATCTGCAATAGGTTGACAAAAAAAATCTTCAGATGAAGAGTTACAGGAAAGGTGACGCTTCCTAGGCTCTGAAGGGGAGAAGAAGGTTTTAATTTCACTTACTGTCAAAAAAATAAAGTCCAAGTTTTGTGCAATACAGACAGAAGGAAACAAGAAGTTGTGTGTAGACAGCAAAGGTTTGAGTCCCACTATTACATTCAAGTCCCAGTATGATTTGTGATGTGCAGGTTTAGAGTCAGCCAAAATGGAGTTAACAATACAGAAAATTTCCCCCAGGCCTCTTCAATTTTATATAAAGCCAATTTTATCTGAAACTGCTAAGCAGTATTTTTAGATTACTAATAAAACTATTTAAAGGATACTGTAGGGAGCCTATTCATCAATATTAAAGTCACTGTACCATTACACTGGGTTACTGGACCTTCCTAGACAAGGATATTACTCTAAGTGTTCCCAAACTGTGGCCCCCAAACTAGTAATCTCAGGCTGTCATTGGTAATCTGCAGGTGATCCACAAAAAAAAAAAAAAAAACCACCATTATTTTTGGGTGCATCATTAGCTCTGCAACTTTGACAAAGACGCTTGTAGTCCTCTTTTGAGCACTCGTGGAAGTGAGGAAAAAACACCTTTTGTCCATTCAACTGCTCAATGAGGAGCCAGGGGCTAAAATTTTTAAAATGCAGCAAGTGCTCTTTCTCAGTGGACCCTGAGCTGCACAAGAAGGTGGCAAAACCTTCTTCAACAAGGTTATATTCCTCAGTTTCCTCTTCAGTGAATTATAAGATCTGTGTGGGTTCTCTTTGGGGTGTAGCAAACTTGGACTGAGCTAAGAAAGCAGGTAAGTGCATGAATGCCAAGGATTATCTGGTATCCCGTTCTCTGGAGTGCTCAGCACCTGATAGCAGTAATGGGACTCACAGATTTATTTGCAGCGTATTAAGAACAGAATGTTTGGAGGCATAAATTCTCAATAAAAAGGAAAGCAAGAGAAATATTAACTCAGATGTTGAGGCTACTAAGTGAAGGTCTACTGACTTTAGTTACAGTACAAGTGAGAATGGTACTGTGATAATAAACAAACATTATCACCTCCATTACCATGACCGATAAAAATGAAGCAAGTAAAACTAGAAAAGTGAGATTAAATAAAGCAGAAATTTAATAAAAACTCTTAGCAGTAGTTAGATGCAGTTTTGTGTGGGACAAATTTCCTTTTACTGTTTAAATAATGAAAGAGCCAATAAAAGTAATTTAAAATATTTAGACATAAATCCATGACTACATATTGTATTTCATACTGTTGGTACCATCAGCACTGGTTTTGTTCCTGATGCCACAGCATCAGGCACCAAGACTGTGGATCCATATGGGAGTAATGTAAATGTTTCTGAAAAGGGAAAGATGCAAGTAGGATGGTAGCAGCGAGCTTCAGAGCGAAGCCTCACAGCTTCCCAGTAATAGGAGGGAACTTTTCATGCTGCTGACATCTCAGAGGACCCTTAGGGAGAAGGACCAGAGCTCTGAGATTCAAGTGTTTGGGGGCATGACATGAGCAGAAGTTATGGACAAAAGAACTACAGCCAGAAATCTCCAATTCAGGCATACTAAACAGCACGCTCATGTGGACAGAAAAAGGCAAGAGAAAACTTGCGTACTTTAGCAGAAAGCCCAAATAAAAGAAATTGTGTCAGTCCCCTTCAAGGTAGTAGGAGCAGCTAACTATTTTAGACAAATGAAGGTCCTGCTTTTCAGTTCATCAGTGCTTAGGATCACAGGAAGTGCACTCAAAGTTTTCCATCAGATATTTTGACATTTGTGCCTCATAAGACTTCTGGTCTCATCCTGAAAGATATGCAAATACCACATTTTATTTTCCCATGTCCTTCTGAAAGGCAAGTTAAGCATTCAGCATGCCCATCACTTGCATATATAACAGCATTACACAAAAGACTGCCTGAAGCCCAAAGGCACATTTTAAAACCAATAACTGCATTAGCTAACTAAATCTATAAACTTTTTATACATAAAAGAGAAGTGACTTGTAAAGAAAAAACAGTGAATTTGAAGCAACATAAGAAACTCCAACTCCCAGCACAGGCAATAGAAAGGAAATGCATTACTAGAGGGTAGGCAGACAAGGACTTTCCACATTCGTCTCATTTTTATCTATTACAAATGAAATTATAATGATTCACAATAAAACAATTACAGAGCCTTTGATCTAAATGTCACTCAGAAATTCAAATTTAAGCAAGTGTACAAACTAAGATGAATACCAGAATGTCTGGAAAATTTACCAGAAAAAAAAAAAAATCTTTAAACAAGCTCTGTGATATCTGATTATAATGAAAAAAAATGTAAATGTTTTGATTATCTCAGAAAAGCATATGAGCATAAAGTCTTACTTTCACCACACACACACATATATACATGTATTTGTATAGATACATACACACCCCTCTCATTTTTAAATAAAATCTCCTATGTGAAAGATAAGTTTAATACCACACATCAGTAAGTCAGGAATAAAAAAATGCATAAGGATTTCGCAGTTATCCAAAAGCAAACAAACAAACAAAAAAAGATTATATAGAACAAAGAAAACTCCAAATATGCTAAAAAAAACCCAAGCAAGTAAAGGGTGCAAATAACTTTAACTGATATGCAGTAGTAATACAATAGGATTACTGGCTCTTAATATGTTGTCCAAAATTAAATTATTTTAATTGGCTATATTCCCTCATACCACAGCAATACAGGACAAAGATAAAATACCCTCCTTCTCTGTGAGCATAAGAGGTTGTTCATTTACTACATAAGCATGTAGGGCAAGGGAAATAGATGTTGCAGCAGTAAAAGAACTTTTTGTAATCAACAGATTTCTGTTCCTAATAGCAAAAGACATGTCAACACAGAAAACATGTATGTAGGCACTTCTTGGAAGACCTCATCTAAAAACACTTCTTCTTATCCCCCCTTTCTTCACTTGTCTTTCTTCCTACCATTTTTGTAATTTTCTTTGATTTTTTCACTATCTGATTATGTTAAAAATATTTTTTCATTTTAAAACTACCTTTGGCTGCTGAACACCCAGAAGATTTGTTTCAATGAGCTCCTTATAAAGGAATCCACAAAGCAAATATAAGCCTGGCCACTCCAGGGCACAGTGCTGTGCCCTTTCATTACAAGACACGGTCAGCTGTAATGTTTTCCGGTAATATCATGCATAATTCCTGCCAGTGGGATTGTGCCTGATCCCAGAGGATGAAACAGCTGAGGGAAAATACCACATGCAAAATTCACCACTTCTAACATATAAGTCAAAAGCAAGTAACATATGCAGTCAGGACCACTGAGATTGTCTGTGATAATAATAAGTATGCTAGGCATGCACAGAACATGCAAGTTTCATATACAAAAAGGACAACAGAGAGCAGAAGAAACACCTTCCTTTTTTTAAATGAAAATTAGAGTAAGAAAACGGGCTGAAAGTTCACAAGGGAAAAACTGGCCAGCACATCATGAACTTCCTTGCACTACAAGACCATAAAATGCAGAGGTGCCGTTCTTTGACACAGCTAGGCACAGAGGTTGAAAGACTTAACACATCTCCTTTCTGTTACAGAATTGCTTCAAAATACCAGAAGAAGAAAATTAAGAAGAAAAAAAAGAAAACAATTAAAATATCAAACAAGACCTTCCATGGATCACCTTCACTGCTGGGGGGACCTCAGGGCATAGAGCTGCTCCAGCTTCACCTCCATCGCGCTACAGGATTCGGCAACCCTTACCAGTTACTACCATCCATATTTACTGTTAGTAAACCCCAGTGTTAGTCAAATTTTGTTAGCCTTCCTAACCAAAGGGATCAATTTTGAAAGTAGAACAAACTGGGAGTGAGTCCCACTGATAGAATGTAGTCTTAGAAATGTTACGGTGTTTTGTTAAAGCATCATCCTTCTGTTTCAGTCATTTTATCTCTCTTTTTTCATGTATTGTATCAATAATCATAAAAAACAGGTTTGGAGGTCCTGGAGAGAAAATGTAGTCCATCAGTCTGTCTCAAGGTAGGATTACCTGTTGTCATCTCTGACAGCTGTTTGCCCAACCGGATTTTAAAGATTGGTACAGTTGGATGCTCCAAAGACCCAGAGATCATATATTCCAGTACTGCTCTACCCGTATCTTTAGAACTTCTTCCCTAATATCTAACCTGAATCTCTGTTGACACAGTTTAAACCCACTATGCCTTGTTTGAACCACCACAGGCATGGAGAACAGATTACAACCTTCCGATTTACAGCAGCCTTTTACGTAACTGAATAGTGTTATCACATTCTCCTTCAATCTTCTCTTCCTTAGGCTAAATGACTCAAATTTGCTTTCTCACTGATTAGATTTTCTAGACTTCCGATCGCTATCATTGATGTCTTCTGGACTATTTCCAGTTGGACCATATTTTTCTTGAAATGCAGTGCCAAAATCTTAAAAAGTGCATTACTCCCTATTGTACCCTACCACTAGAATGACAGGGCAAACGGCAGAGAGAATGAGCCACACCAACTCATACAGACCGTCTTCTAAAATGTCTCCCGTGGGACAAAGCAACTTGGTGGTATCACCCAGAGGGGACACACACGCGCACACACACAAAGGGCTAGCTAGATGTAATTATGTGCCTACAAAGTATTCTGCATACTGCTAGTAATTTCTAAAGAACGTTTATCTGCTCCACATTAGGAGAGCTAAAGAAAGCCTTTGATTTACAAACTCACTGCTTATGAGCACCTCAGTCATAATTCATCACTTCTACAAGCAAATTAATTAGAAGATACTGTGTTTTACTAGAAACTATTTCACCTGAGGCTCCAATAGCATTGTATTATATAATGAACAAATTTGCCTAAAAGTGCCTACCTCTGTCTGCTGACTGAGGAGGAAAACAGGAGTAATGAGTCCCACATACCTTCACTGCAGATATTGATCCTGGCCCAATTCTCTCATAAGAGTCTAAAGAGACTATTTCAAGTTAAAATCTCACTGAATAACAGCCAAGACCACAAGAAAATGGTGGTGGAGCGTCCATACAAATACCCTCCCTTTTCATCAAAATGGACTAGGTAGACAAACAGCATCACTCCCAAAATTGTTGTCTAAAAAGTTATAAAGGTTGAAGAGAACTGGCAAGATAGTTGAGCATTTACATTAGCATAAACACATCAAATATTCATTACAGCCAAGCACTCATTATGTCAGCATCTGAATTAAATAACAAGGAAAATGTTTCCCAACTATAAAAGTAAGTACAACAATAGCCTCCCACAACACAGCAATT